>NW_026278913.1:0-22500 GCF_023373465.1 Oncorhynchus keta | reverse complement strand
ACATACAGGGACATAGAGGAGAGTTGGAGCAGAGGAGAGAGAAGGAGAGGGAGAGGAGAGGAGGAGCAGAGGAGAGAGAAGGAGGAGGGAGAGGAGAGGGAAGGAGAGGGAGAGGAGAGGAGGAGCAGAGGAGAGAGAAGGAGAGGGAGGGAGAGGAGAGGAGGAGCAGAGGAGAGAGAAGGAGGAGGGAGAGGAGAGGGAAGGAGAGGGAGAGGAGAGGAGGAGCAGAGGAGAGAGAAGGAGAGGGAGAGGAGAGGAGAGGAGGAGCAGAGGAGATAGAAGGAGAGGGAGGGGGAGGGATTGGCCCAGGTAACACAGTAACACAGAAAGACAGAACGAGACAGGAAGAGATCAGAGGGGGATCAGGGGAGGGGTAGAGAGAGACTAAAGGGATGAAGAGAAGAGGTATTATTTTGGAGAGACAGGAGAAGAGAAGCTGAGGGAAAGGGAAGGGAAAGAGGGATACCTAGTCAGGTGTACAACTGAATGCATTCAACTGAAATGTGTCTTCCGCATTTAACCCAACCCCTCCTCTCTGAATCACCTCAGGAGGGCTGCCTCAATCAACGTCATCTGCACCCAGGGAGAGTTTGTTGTTGGGGGTTTTCATGTGAAAAACGACTTGTTTTTTTCCACCTTGCCGACTCAGGGATTCGAACCAGCAACCTTTTGATTGCTGGCCTAACACTTTTAACCGCTAAACTGCCTAGACTGGCGAGACAGGAGGAGTACAAGGAGGAATGATGAAGGTTGGCATGAGAGGAGAGTGAGGGAGAAGAGCTGTAGAGAGGAGAGGACGAGAGACGGCTGGAAATAAGACTGTTTGGCCACAATGGTCTCTGTAAGGGAAAGAGAACTGACAGGTAGATTGGAATAGGGCCAGACAGGGAGAGGCAGGGGAGAGAGGCAGGGGAGGAGGGGTAGAGACAAGGAGAGGAAGAGAGAGGAGAGGAGGGGGAGGGGAGGAGGACAACCTGGGAGAGAGGGATGAGAGGAGAGAGGGAATCAGAGAGGAGAGAGTCTAGGATAGGGGATGAGAGGAGAGAGCAAATCAGAGAGAAGAGAGTCTGGGATAGGGGATGACAGGAGGGAGAGAATCAGAGAGGAGAGAGTCTGGGATAGGGGATGACAGGAGGGAGAGAATCAGAGAGAGAGAGTCTGGGATAGGGGATGACAGGAGGGAGAGAATCAGAGAGGAGAGAGTCTGGGATAGGGGATGACAGGAGGGAGAGAATCAGAGAGGAGAGAGTCTGGGATAGGGGATGACAGGAGGGAGAGAATCAGAGAGGAGAGAGTCTGGGATAGGGGATGAGGAGGGAGAGAGGAGAGAGTCTGGGATAGGGGATGACAGGAGGGAGAGAATCAGAGAGGAGAGAGTCTGGGATAGGGGATGACAGGAGAGAGGGAATCAGAGAGGAGAGAGTCTGGGATAGGGGATGACAGGAGGGAGAGAATCAGAGAGGAGAGAGTCTGGGATAGGGGATGACAGGAGGGAGAGAATCAGAGAGGAGAGAGTCTGGGATAGGGGATGAGAGGAGGAGGGAATCAGAGAGGAGAGAGTCTGGGATAGGGCATGACAGGAGGGAGAGAATCAGAGAGGAGAGAGTCTGGGATAGGGGATGAGGGGGAGGAATCAGAGAGGAGAGAGTCTGGGATAGGGGATGACAGGGAGAGAATCAGAGAGGAGAGAGTCTGGGATAGGGGATGACAGGAGGGAGAGAATCAGAGAGGAGAGAGTCTGGGATAGGGGATGACAGGAGGGAGGGAATCAGAGAGGAGAGAGTCTGGGATAGGGGATGACAGGAGGGAGAGAATCAGAGAGGAGAGAGTCTGGGATAGGGGATGACAGGAGGGAGGGAATCAGAGAGGAGAGAGTCTGGGATAGGGGATGACAGGAGGGAGAGAATCAGAGAGGAGAGAGTCTGGGATAGGGGATGACAGGGGGAGGGAATCAGAGAGGAAGAGTCTGGGATAGGGGATGACAGGAGGGAGAGAATCAGAGAGGAGAGAGTCTGGGATAGGGGATGACAGGAGGGAGGGAATCAGAGAGGAAAGAGTCTGGGATAGGGGATGACAGGAGGGAGAGAATCAGAGAGGAGAGAGTCTGGGATAGGGGATGACAGGAGGGAGAGAATCAGAGAGGAGAGAGTCTGGGATAGGGGATGACAGGAGGGAGAGAATCAGAGAGGAGAGAGTCTGGGATAGGGGATGACAGGAGGGAGAGAATCAGAGAGGAGAGAGTCTGGGATAGGGGATGACAGGAGGGAGGGAATCAGAGAGGAGAGAGTCTGGGATAGGGGATGACAGGAGGGAGGGAATCAGAGAGGAAAGAGCGATAGAGAGAACAACGGGGTCAGAAAAGAGGGGCAGAAAGAGGAGAGGATTCACTACCCATTAGAAAGGTGGGCCAGGCCGGGAAAGAGACAATTAAAGAGAGAGATGAACAGAGGGAGAGAGAGACAGATAGACACTAAGAGAGAGAAAGGAGAGGAGTGTGTGTGTGTTGACAAGTGATTTAGATTGATGGTGAGACGGGTGGGCAGAGAGAGAGAAAGAGAGATAGAAGGAGAAAGAAAAGGGGGAGCAGGAGAGGCTGGGCTGTGAGTCTGTGAGGTAGTCGTATGATTGATAGCGAGAGTGAGGGAGGGCAAGAAAGGGGTGATCGAGAGGACAGACAGAAGAGGATAGAATAACAAGAGAGAAAGGAGTGAGAGAGAGAGGAAAGGAGAGATGGGGGGAGGTAGAGAGATAGGGGGATGGAGAGATGGGAGGAGGGAGAGAGAGAGAAGGAAGGAGAGATGGGGAGGGAGAGAGAGAGGAAAGGAGAGATGGGGAGGTAGAGAGATACAGGGATGGAGAGATGGGGGAGATGGGGGAGGGAGAGAGAGAGAGGGAAGGAAGGAAGGAGAGATGGAGAGGGAGATAAATGTGGGAGGGAGGGAGAGATGGGGAGGTTGGGAGGGAGGGAGAGAGAGAGAGAGAGAGGGAAGGAGACATTCTTCATCCTCTCATCCATTCTGTCTATTTCCCCAGTTCACCCTCTTGTCCCTTTCTTCTCTTCCCTCCATTCACCCTCTCATCCCTTCTCTCTCTTCCCTCCATTCACCCTCTCATCCCTTCTCTCTCTTCCCTCCATTCACCCTCTCATCCCTTCTCTCTCTTCCCTCCATTCACCCTCTCGTCCCTTTCTTCTCTTCCCTCCATTCATCCTCTCATCCCTTCTGTCAACCCCCCATTCACCCTCTCATCCCTTCTCTCTCTCCCCCCATTCACCCTCATCCCTTCTCTCTCTTCCCTCCATTCACCCTCTCATCCATTCTCTCTCTTCCCTCCATTCACCCTCTCATCCATTCTCTCTCTTCCCTCCATTCACCCTCTCATCCCTTCTCTCTCTTCCCTCAGTTCATCCTCCACTTTGTCCCAAATAGCACCCTATGCAGTGTGTAGTATCATACGGTTGCAGTGTGTAGTATCATACGGTTGCAGTGTGTAGTACCATACGGTTGCAGTGTGTAGTACCATACGGTTGCAGTGTGTAGTACCATACGGTTGCAGTGTGTAGTATCATACGGTTGCAGTGTGTAGTACCATACGGTTGCAGTGTGTAGTACCATACGGTTGCAGTGTGTAGTACCATACGGTTGCAGTGTGTAGTATCATACGGTTGCAGTGTGTAGTACCATACGGTTGCAGTGTGTAGTATCATATGGTTGCAGTGTGTAGTATCATACGGTTGCAGTGTGTAGTATCATACGGTTGCAGTGTGTAGTATCATACGGTTGCAGTGTGTAGTATCATACGGTTGCAGTGTGTAGTACCATACGGTTGCAGTGTGTAGTATCATACGGTTGCAGTGTGTAGTGCCATACGGTTGCAGTGTGTAGTATCATACGGTTGCAGTGTGTAGTATCATACGGTTGCAGTGTGTAGTACCATACGGTTGCAGTGTGTAGTATCATACGGTTGCAGTGTGTAGTATCATACGGTTGCAGTGTGTAGTACCATACGGTTGCAGTGTGTAGTACCATACGGTTGCAGTGTGTAGTATCATACGGTTGCAGTGTGTAGTACCATACGGTTGCAGTGTGTAGTATCATACGGTTGCAGTGTGTAGTACCATACGGTTGCAGTGTGTAGTACCATACGGTTGCAGTGTGTAGTACCATACGGTTGCAGTGTGTAGTACCATACGGTTGCAGTGTGTAGTACCATACGGTTGCAGTGTGTAGTACCATACGGTTGCAGTGTGTAGTATCATACGGTTGCAGTGTGTAGTATCATACGGTTGCAGTGTGTAGTATCATACGGTTGCAGTGTGTAGTACCATACGGTTGCAGTGTGTAGTATCATACGGTTGCAGTGTGTAGTATCATACGGTTGCAGTGTGTAGTACCATACGGTTGCAGTGTGTAGTATCATACGGTTGCAGTGTGTAGTATCATACGGTTGCAGTGTGTAGTATCTACGGTTGCAGTGTGTAGTACCATATGGTTGCAGTGTGTAGTATCATACGGTTGCAGTGTGTAGTACCATACGGTTGCAGTGTGTAGTACCATACGGTTGCAGTGTGTAGTACCATACGGTTGCAGTGTGTAGTATCATACGGTTGCAGTGTGTAGTATCATACGGTTGCAGTGTGTAGTACCATACGGTTGCAGTGTGTAGTACCATACGGTTGCAGTGTGTAGTATCATACGGTTGCAGTGTGTAGTATCATACGGTTGCAGTGTGTAGTATCATACGGTTGCAGTGTGTAGTATCATACGGTTGCAGTGTGTAGTATCATACGGTTGCAGTGTGTAGTACCATACGGTTGCAGTGTGTAGTATCATACGGTTGCAGTGTGTAGTATCATACGGTTGCAGTGTGTAGTACCATACGGTTGCAGTGTGTAGTACCATACGGTTGCAGTGTGTAGTATCATACGGTTGCAGTGTGTAGTATCATACGGTTGCAGTGTGTAGTATCATACGGTTGCAGTGTGTAGTACCATACGGTTGCAGTGTGTAGTATCATACGGTTGCAGTGTGTAGTATCATACGGTTGCAGTGTGTAGTACCATACGGTAGCAGTGTGTAGTATCATACGGTTGCAGTGTGTAGTACCATACGGTTGCAGTGTGTAGTACCATACGGTTGCAGTGTGTAGTATCATACGGTTGCAGTGTGTAGTATCATACGGTTGCAGTGTGTAGTACATACGGTTGCAGTGTGTAGTACCATACGGTTGCAGTGTGTAGTATCATACGGTTGCAGTGTGTAGTATCATACGGTTGCAGTGTGTAGTATCATACGGTTGCAGTGTGTAGTACCATACGGTTGCAGTGTGTAGTATCATACGGTTGCAGTGTGTAGTATCATACGGTTGCAGTGTGTAGTATCATACGGTTGCAGTGTGTAGTACCATACGGTTGCAGTGTGTAGTCATACGGTTGCAGTGTGTAGTACCATACGGTTGCAGTGTGTAGTATCATACGGTTGCAGTGTGTAGTATCATACGGTTGCAGTGTGTAGTACCATACGGTTGCAGTGTGTAGTATCATACGGTTGCAGTGTGTAGTACCATACGGTTGCAGTGTGTAGTATCATACGGTTGCAGTGTGTAGTATCATACGGTTGCAGTGTGTAGTATCATACGGTTGCAGTGTGTAGTATCATACGGTTGCAGTGTGTAGTACCATACGGTTGCAGTGTGTAGTATCATACGGTTGCAGTGTGTAGTATCATACGGTTGCAGTGTGTAGTATCATACGGTTGCAGTGTGTAGTATCATACGGTTGCAGTGTGTAGTATCATACGGTTGCAGTGTGTAGTATCATACGGTTGCAGTGTGTAGTATCATATGGTTGCAGTGTGTAGTATCATACGGTTGCAGTGTGTAGTACCATACGGTTGCAGTGTGTAGTACCATACGGTTGCAGTGTGTAGTACCATACGGTTGCAGTGTGTAGTACCATACGGTTGCAGTGTGTAGTATCATACGGTTGCAGTGTGTAGTATCATACGGTTGCAGTGTGTAGTACCATACGGTTGCAGTGTGTAGTGCCCTAAGGTTGCAGTGTGTAGTATCATACGGTTGCAGTGTGTAGTATCATCGGTTGCAGTGTGTAGTATCATACGGTTGCAGTGTGTAGTATCATACGGTTGCAGTGTGTAGTATCATACGGTTGCAGTGTGTAGTATCATACGGTTGCAGTGTGTAGTGCTCTACGGTTGCAGTGTGTAGTATCATACGGTTGCAGTGTGTAGTATCATACGGTTGCAGTGTGTAGTATCAGTGTGTAGTGCGGTTGCAGTGTGTAGTATCATACGGTTGCAGTGTGTAGTATCATACGGTTGCAGTGTGTAGTATCATACGGTTGCAGTGTGTAGTATCATACGGTTGCAGTGTGGTTGCAGTGTGTAGTACCATATGGTTGCAGTGTGTAGTATCATACGGTTGCAGTGTGTAGTATCATACGGTTGCAGTGTGTAGTACCATACGGTTGCAGTGTGTAGTACCATACGGTTGCAGTGTGTAGTATCATACGGTTGCAGTGTGTAGTACCATACGGTTGCAGTGTGTAGTATCATACGGTTGCAGTGTGTAGTATCATACGGTTGCAGTGTGTAGTATCATACGGTTGCAGTGTGTAGTATCATACGGTTGCAGTGTGTAGTATCATACGGTTGCAGTGTGTAGTATCATACGGTTGCAGTGTGTAGTATCATACGGTTGCAGTGTGTAGTATCATACGGTTGCAGTGTGTAGTATCATACGGTTGCAGTGTGTAGTATCATACGGTTGCAGTGTGTAGTGCTCTACGGTTGCAGTGTGTAGTATCATACGGTTGCAGTGTGTAGTATCATACGGTTGCAGTGTGTAGTGTATCATACGGTTGCAGTGTGTAGTATCATACGGTTGCAGTGTGTAGTACCATACGGTTGCAGTGTGTAGTACCATACGGTTGCAGTGTGTAGTATCATACGGTTGCAGTGTGTAGTATCATACGGTTGCAGTGTGTAGTACCATACGGTTGCAGTGTGTAGTACCATACGGTTGCAGTGTGTAGTATCATACGGTTGCAGTGTGTAGTATCATACGGTTGCAGTGTGTAGTACCATACGGTTGCAGTGTGTAGTATCATACGGTTGCAGTGTGTAGTATCATACGGTTGCAGTGTGTAGTACCATACGGTTGCAGTGTGTAGTACCATACGGTTGCAGTGTGTAGTACCATACGGTTGCAGTGTGTAGTATCATACGGTTGCAGTGTGTAGTATCATACGGTTGCAGTGTGTAGTATCATACGGTTGCAGTGTGTAGTATCATATGGTTGCAGTGTGTAGTACCATACGGTTGCAGTGTGTAGTACCATACGGTTGCAGTGTGTAGTATCATACGGTTGCAGTGTGTAGTATCATACGGTTGCAGTGTGTAGTACCATACGGTTGCAGTGTGTAGTATCATACGGTTGCAGTGTGTAGTATCATACGGTTGCAGTGTGTAGTATCATACGGTTGCAGTGTGTAGTATCATACGGTTGCAGTGTGTAGTATCATACGGTTGCAGTGTGTAGTATCATACGGTTGCAGTGTGTAGTATCATACGGTTGCAGTGTGTAGTATCATACGGTTGCAGTGTGTAGTATCATACGGTTGCAGTGTGTAGTACCATACGGTTGCAGTGTGTAGTATCATACGGTTGCAGTGTGTAGTATCATACGGTTGCAGTGTGTAGTACCATACGGTTGCAGTGTGTAGTATCATACGGTTGCAGTGTGTAGTATCATACGGTTGCAGTGTGTAGTATCATACGGTTGCAGTGTGTAGTATCATACGGTTGCAGTGTGTAGTATCATACGGTTGCAGTGTGTAGTATCATACGGTTGCAGTGTGTAGTATCATACGGTTGCAGTGTGTAGTATCATACGGTTGCAGTGTGTAGTACCATACGGTTGCAGTGTGTAGTATCATACGGTTGCAGTGTGTAGTATCATACGGTTGCAGTGTGTAGTACCATACGGTTGCAGTGTGTAGTATCATACGGTTGCAGTGTGTAGTGCTCTACGGTTGCAGTGTGTAGTATCATACGGTTGCAGTGGTTATCATACGGTTGCAGTGTGTAGTATCATACGGTTGCAGTGTGTGGTATCATACGGTTGCAGTGTGTAGTACCATACGGTTGCAGTGTGTAGTATCATATGGTTGCAGTGTGTAGTACCATACGGTTGCAGTGTGTAGTATCATACGGTTGCAGTGTGTAGTACCATACGGTTGCAGTGTGTAGTACCATACGGTTGCAGTGTGTAGTATCATACGGTTGCAGTGTGTAGTATCATACGGTTGCAGTGTGTAGTATCATACGGTTGCAGTGTGTAGTATCATACGGTTGCAGTGTGTAGTATCATACGGTTGCAGTGTGTAGTATCATACGGTTGCAGTGTGTAGTATCATACGGTTGCAGTGTGTAGTACCATACGGTTGCAGTGTGTAGTATCATACGGTTGCAGTGTGTAGTATCATACGGTTGCAGTGTGTAGTACCATACGGTAGCAGTGTGTAGTATCATACGGTTGCAGTGTGTAGTACCATACGGTTGCAGTGTGTAGTACCATACGGTTGCAGTGTGTAGTATCATACGGTTGCAGTGTGTAGTATCATACGGTTGCAGTGTGTAGTACCATACGGTTGCAGTGTGTAGTACCATACGGTTGCAGTGTGTAGTATCATACGGTTGCAGTGTGTAGTATCATACGGTTGCAGTGTGTAGTATCATACGGTTGCAGTGTGTAGTACCATACGGTTGCAGTGTGTAGTACCATACGGTTGCAGTGTGTAGTATCATACGGTTGCAGTTGCAGTGTGTAGTACCATACGGTTGCAGTGTGTAGTACCATACGGTTGCAGTGTGTAGTACCATACGGTTGCAGTGTGTAGTACCATACGGTTGCAGTGTGTAGTACCATACGGTTGCAGTGTGTAGTATCCATACGGTTGCAGTGTGTAGTATCATACGGTTGCAGTGTGTAGTACCATACGGTTGCAGTGTGTAGTATCATACGGTTGCAGTGTGTAGTATCATACGGTTGCAGTGTGTAGTATCATACGGTTGCAGTGTGTAGTATCATTCGGTTGCAGTGTGTAGTATCATACGGTTGCAGTGTGTAGTATCATACGGTTGCAGTGTGTAGTATCATACGGTTGCAGTGTGTAGTACCATACGGTTGCAGTGTGTAGTATCATACGGTTGCAGTGTGTAGTATCGGTTGCAGTGTGTAGTATCATACGGTTGCAGTGTGTAGTATCATGGTTGCAGTGTGTAGTATCATATATGGTTGCAGTGTGTAGTACCATACGGTTGCAGTGTGTAGTACCATACGGTTGCAGTGTGTAGTACCATACGGTTGCAGTGTGTAGTACCATACGGTTGCAGTGTGTAGTATCATACGGTTGCAGTGTGTAGTACCATACGGTTGCAGTGTGTAGTATCATACGGTTGCAGTGTGTAGTGCTCTACGGTAGCAGTGTGTAGTATCATACGGTTGCAGTGTGTAGTACCATACGGTTGCAGTGTGTAGTGCTCTACGGTAGCAGTGTGTAGTATCATACGGTTGCAGTGTGTAGTATCATACGGTTGCAGTGTGTAGTATCATACGGTTGCAGTGTGTAGTATCATACGGTTGCAGTGTGTAGTATCATACGGTTGCAGTGTGTAGTATCATACGGTTGCAGTGTGTAGTATCATACGGTTGCAGTGTGTAGTACAGGTTGCAGTGTGTAGTATCATACGGTTGCAGTGTGTAGTATCATACGGTTGCAGTGTGTAGTATCATACGGTTGCAGTGTGTAGTATCATACGGTTGCAGTGTGTAGTACCATACGGTTGCAGTGTGTAGTACCATACGGTTGCAGTGTGTAGTATCATACGGTTGCAGTGTGTAGTATCATACGGTTGCAGTGTGTAGTACCATACGGTTGCAGTGTGTAGTATCATACGGTTGCAGTGTGTAGTATCATACGGTTGCAGTGTGTAGTATCATACGGTTGCAGTGTGTAGTATCATACGGTTGCAGTGTGTAGTATCATACGGTTGCAGTGTGTAGTATCATACGGTTGCAGTGTGTAGTATCATACGGTTGCAGTGTGTAGTATCATACGGTTGCAGTGTGTAGTATCATACGGTTGCAGTGTGTAGTATCATACGGTTGCAGTGTGTAGTATCATACGGTTGCAGTGTGTAGTATCATACGGTTGCAGTGTGTAGTATCATACGGTAGCAGTGTGTAGTGCTCTACGGTTGCAGTGTGTAGTATCATACGGTTGCAGTGTGTAGTATCATACTGTTGCAGTGTGTAGTGCATACGGTTGCAGTGTGTAGTATCATACGGTTGCAGTGTGTAGTACCATACGGTTGCAGTGTGTAGTACCATACGGTTGCAGTGTGTAGTATCATACGGTTGCAGTGTGTAGTATCATACGGTTGCAGTGTGTAGTATCATACGGTTGCAGTAGTACCACACGGTTGCAGTGTGTAGTATCATACGGTTGCAGTGTGTAGTATCATACGGTTGCAGTGTGTAGTATCATACGGTTGCAGTGTGTAGTACCATACGGTTGCAGTGTGTAGTATCAGTGTGTAGTACCATACGGTTGCAGTGTGTAGTATCATACGGTTGCAGTGTGTAGTACCATACGGTTGCAGTGTGTAGTATCATACGGTTGCAGTGTGTAGTATCATACGGTTGCAGTGTGTAGTACCATACGGTTGCAGTGTGTAGTATCATACGGTTGCAGTGTGTAGTACCATACGGTTGCAGTGTGTAGTATCATACGGTTGCAGTGTGTAGTATCATACGGTTGCAGTGTGTAGTATCATACGGTTGCAGTGTGTAGTATCATACGGTTGCAGTGTGTAGTATCATACGGTTGCAGTGTGTAGTATCATACGGTTGCAGTGTGTAGTATCATACGGTTGCAGTGTGTAGTATCATACGGTTGCAGTGTGTAGTATCATACGGTTGCAGTGTGTAGTATCATACGGTTGCAGTGTGTAGTATCATACGGTTGCAGTGTGTAGTATCATACGGTTGCAGTGTGTAGTATCATACGGTTGCAGTGTGTAGTACCATACGGTTGCAGTGTGTAGCTATCATACGGTTGCAGTGTGTAGTATCATACGGTTGCAGTGTGTAGTACCATACGGTTGCAGTGTGTAGTATCATACGGTTGCAGTGTGTAGTATCATACGGTTGCAGTGTGTAGTATCATACGGTTGCAGTGTGTAGTATCATACGGTTGCAGTGTGTAGTATCACGGTTGCAGTGTGTAGTATCATACGGTTGCAGTGTGTAGTATCATACGGTTGCAGTGTGTAGTATCATACGGTTGCAGTGTGTAGTACCATACGGTTGCAGTGTGTAGTATCATACGGTTGCAGTGTGTAGTATCATACGGTTGCAGTGTGTAGTATCATACGGTTGCAGTGTGTAGTATCATACGGTTGCAGTGTGTAGTACCATACGGTTGCAGTGTGTAGTATCATACGGTTGCAGTGTGTAGTATCATACGGTTGCAGTGTGTAGTATCATACGGTTGCAGTGTGTAGTATCATACGGTTGCAGTGTGTAGTACCATACGGTTGCAGTGTGTAGTATCATACGGTTGCAGTGTGTAGTACCATACGGTTGCAGTGTGTAGTGCTCTACGGTTGCAGTGTGTAGTATCATACGGTTGCAGTGTGTAGTATCATACGGTTGCAGTGTGTAGTACCATACGGTTGCAGTGTGTAGTATCATACGGTTGCAGTGTGTAGTATCATACGGTTGCAGTGTGTAGTACCATACGGTTGCAGTGTGTAGTATCATACGGTTGCAGTGTGTAGTATCATACGGTTGCAGTGTGTAGTACCATACAGTTGCAGTGTGTAGTATCATACGGTTGCAGTGTGTAGTATCATACGGTTGCAGTGTGTAGTGTGTAGTGCTCATACGGTTGCAGTGTGTAGTATCATACGGTTGCAGTGTGTAGTATCATACGGTTGCAGTGTGTAGTATCATACGGTTGCAGTGTGTAGTATCATACGGTTGCAGTGTGTAGTACCATACGGTTGCAGTGTGTAGTATCATACGGTTGCAGTGTGTAGTATCATACGGTTGCAGTGTGTAGTATCATACGGTTGCAGTGTGTAGTACCATACGGTTGCAGTGTGTAGTATCATACGGTTGCAGTGTGTAGTATCATACGGTTGCAGTGTGTAGTACCATACGGTTGCAGTGTGTAGTATCATACGGTTGCAGTGTGTGTATCATACGGTTGCAGTGTGTAGTATCATACGGTTGCAGTGTGTAGTACCATACGGTTGCAGTGTGTAGTATCATACGGTTGCAGTGTGTAGTATCATACGGTTGCAGTGTGTAGTACCATACGGTTGCAGTGTGTAGTATCATACGGTTGCAGTGTGTAGTATCATACGGTTGCAGTGTGTAGTACCATACAGTTGCAGTGTGTAGTATCTACGGTTGCAGTGTGTAGTATCATACGGTTGCAGTGTGTAGCATCATGGTTGCAGTGTGTAGTACCATACGGTTGCAGTGTGTAGTATCATACGGTTGCAGTGTGTAGTATCATACGGTTGCAGTGTGTAGTACCATACAGTTGCAGTGTGTAGTATCATACGGTTGCAGTGTGTAGTATCATACGGTTGCAGTGTGTAGTACCATACAGTTGCAGTGTGTAGTATCATACGGTTGCAGTGTGTAGTATCATACGGTTGCAGTGTGTAGTACCATACAGTTGCAGTGTGTAGTATCATACGGTTGCAGTGTGTAGTATCATACGGTTGCAGTGTGTAGTACCATACGGTTGCAGTGTGTAGTATCATACGGTTGCAGTGTGTAGTACCATACGGTTGCAGTGTGTAGTATCATACGGTTGCAGTGTGTAGTATCATACGGTTGCAGTGTGTAGTATCATACGGTTGCAGTGTGTAGTATCATACGGTTGCAGTGTGTAGTATCATACGGTTGCAGTGTGTAGTATCATACGGTTGCAGTGTGTAGTACCATACGGTTGCAGTGTGTAGTATCATACGGTTGCAGTGTGTAGTATCATACGGTTGCAGTGTGTAGTATCATACGGTTGCAGTGTGTAGTACCATACGGTTGCAGTGTGTAGTACCATACGGTTGCAGTGTGTAGTGCTCTACGGTTGCAGTGTGTAGTATCATATGGTTGCAGTGTGTAGTATCATACGGTTGCAGTGTGTAGTATCATACGGTTGCAGTGTGTAGTACCATACGGTTGCAGTGTGTAGTACCATACGGTTGCAGTGTGTGGTATCATATGGTTGCAGTGTGTAGTATCATACGGTTGCAGTGTGTTGTATCATACGGTTGCAGTGTGTAGTATCATACGGTTGCAGTGTGTAGTATCATATGTGGAGTGCCCTAAGGTTGCAGTGTAGTGCCCTAAGGTTGCACCAGGGACCATGGTCAAAAGTAGTGCACTACATAGGGATTAGGGTGTCACTTGTGAAGCCCCCTCTGTCCTCCGTGGCTGGTAGGTTTGTTGTTGTTTTTCAGGCGACAGGCTGGGAGATTGGACTGTCATAATCTATGGGCCTGAGTTATAAGTGTTTCTCACCCAAACCAGTTTCCCGCCTCCCTCCCTCCCTCCAGCTCTCTGCTTCTTTTTCACACTATTTCCCTTTCTCCCTCACTGTCATGATGTCCTCTCTCTCCACCTTTCTCTCTCCTCCTTTCTCTCTCCTTTCTCTGTCCCATTTAGTTACCTGTTTCTTTTGCAGTGTAGTGCCCTACGGATACAGTGTAGTGCCCTATGGATACAGTGTAGTGCCCTACGGATACAGTGTAGTGCCCTAAAGACACAGTGTAGTGCCCTATGGATACAGTGTAGTGCCCTACAGACACAGTGTAGTGCCCTATGGATACAGTGTAGTGCCCTACGGATACAGTGTAGTGCCCTACAGACACAGTGTAGTGCCTTACGGATACAGTGTAGTGCCCTACAGACACAGTGTAGTGCCCTACGGATACAGTGTAGTGCCCTACGGATACAGTGTAGTGCCCTACAGACACAGTGTAGTGCCATACGGATACAGTGTAGTGCCCTACGGATAAAGTGTAGGGCCCTACAGACACAGTGTAGTGCCCTACGGACACAGTGTAGTGCCCTACGGATACAGTGTAGTGCCCTACGGATACAGTGTAGTGCCCTACGGATACAGTGTAGTGCCCTACGGATACAGTGTAGTGCCCTACGGATACAGTGTAGTGCCCTACGGATACAGTGTAGTGCCCTACGGATACAGTGTAGTGCCCTATGGATACAGTGTAGTGCCCTATGGATACAGTGTAGTGCCCTACGGATACAGTGTAGTGGCCTATGGATACAGTGTAGTGCCCTACGGATACAGTGTAGTGCCCTACGGATACAGTGTTGTGCCCTACAGACACAGTGTAGTGCCCTACGGATACAGTGAGGTGCCCTACGGATACAGTGTAGTGCCCTACGGATACAGTGTAGTGCCCTACAGACACAGTGTATTGCCCTACGGATGCAGTGAGTGCCCTACAGACACAGTGTAGTGCCCTATGGATACAGTGTAGTGCCCTACAGACACAGTGTAGTGCCCTATGGATACAGTGTAGTGCCCTACGGATACAGTGTAGTGCCCTACAGACACAGTGTAGTTCCTTACGGATACAGTGTAGTGCCCTACAGACACAGTGTAGTGCCCTACGGATACAGTGTAGTGCCCTACGGATACAGTGTAGTGCCCTACAGACACAGTGTAGTGCCATACGGATACAGTGTAGTGCCCTACGGATAAAGTGTAGGGCCCTACAGACACAGTGTAGTGCCCTACGGACACAGTGTAGTGCCCTACGGATACAGTGTAGTGCCCTACGGATACAGTGTAGTGCCCTACGGATACAGTGTAGTGCCCTACGGATACAGTGTAGTGCCCTACGGATACAGTGTAGTGCCCTACGGATACAGTGTAGTGCCCTACGGATACAGTGTAGTGCCCTACGGATACAGTGTAGTGCCCTACGGATACAGTGTAGTGGCCTATGGATACAGTGTAGTGCCCTACGGATACAGTGTAGTGCCCTACGGATACAGTGTAGTGCCCTACGGATACAGTGTAGTGCCCTATGGATACAGTGAGTGCCCTACGGATACAGTGTAGTGCCCTACGGATACAGTGTAGTGCCCTACTGTTGCAGTGTAGTGCCCTACAGATATAGTGTATTTCCCTACGGATACAGTGTAGTGCCCTAAGGTTGCAGTGTAGTGCCCAACAGTAGCAATGTAGTGCCCTACGTTTGCAGTGTAGTGCCCTACTGTTGCAGTGTAGTGCCCTAAGGTTGCAGTGTAGTGCCCTAAGGTTGCAGTGTAGTGCCCTAAGGTTGCAGTGTAGTGCCCTAAGGTTGCAGTGTCATGCCCTAAGGTTGCAGTGTAGTGCCCTAAGGTTGCAGTGTAGTGCCCTAAGGTTGCAGTGTAGTGCCCTAAGGTTGCAGTGTAGTGCCCTGGTAGTGCCCTAAGGTTGCAGTGTAGTGCCCTAAGGTTGCAGTGTAGTGCCCTAAGGTTGCAGTGTCATGCCCTACGGTTGCAGTGTAGTGCCCTACGGTTGCAGTGTAGTGCCCTAAGGTTGCAGTGTAGTGCCCTGGTAGTGCCCTAAGGTTGCAGTGTAGTGCCCTAAGGTTGCAGTGTAGTGCCCTGGTAGTGCCCTAAGGTTGCAGTGTAGTGCCCTAAGGTTGCAGTGTAGTGCCCTGGTAGTGCCCTAAGGTTGCAGTGTAGTGCCCTAAGGTTGCAGTGTAGTGCCCTAAGGTTGCACCAGGGACCATGGTCAAAAGTAGTGCACTACATAGGGATTAGGGTGTCATTTGTGAAGCCCCCTCTGTCCTCCGTGGCTGGTTGGTTTGTTGTTGTTTTTCTGGCGACAGGCTGGGAGATTGGACTGTCATAATCTATGGGCCTGAGTTATAAGTGTTTCTCACCCAAACCAGTTTCCCGCCTCCCTCCCTCCCTCCCTCTCTCCCTCCCTCCCTCCTTCACACTCTTTCTCTTCCTCCCTCACTGTCATGATGACCTGCTCTCTCCTTCCTTCTCTCTCTTTTCTCTGCCCTACTTCCTCTACATTTCCTCTACATGAAGGGATATGGTTGGCAGCGGGTTCCTTCCATTCCTCTATCAATCACCACAACAACCACCAAGCCTGTTGGCAGCTACCGTGGTCTCTCTCTCTCTCTCTCTCTCTCTCTCTCTCTCTCTCTCTCTCTCTCTCTCTCTCTCTCTCTCTCTCTCTCTCTCTCTCTCTCTCTCTCTCTCTCTCTCTCTCTCTCTCTCTCTCTGTCTCTCTCTCTCTCTCTCCTCTGTCTTTCTTTCTTTCTCTCTTTCTCTCTCTCTCTCACTCTCCTCTGTGTCTCTCTCTCTCCCTCTCTCTCCAAGCTTTTTAAGAGCAACAGAAGAAGGTTATTCAAACGTTGCGAAACTATGATCCCATGCCTGTTCATCAGCAAACAATTAAGCTTTAAGAACGAGGTTCACTTAAAATAAAATGGAAGACAAAGGACGCAGAGTGGATGTACACTGGGGATCCTTTTAGCTTTACAGAGCAATCTAACCTGTAACGTTATAAAGGTGAGAGAGAAAGACAGACGGAAGACAAAGAGAGGCGGAGGAGGAATAATCAGGATCCTTCAAGCTTTTAAACAATGACGGTTCCCTGGAATTCAGTATAGAGAGTGAAAATACATTTTAAGACAGGAAGGTGAGAAGGGAGGGTAAAGAGACAATAGTACCTGGAATTGAATACAGAGGCAAGGGGGAAGTGAAGGAGGAGAGATGGAGGAGAGAAGGAGAGAAGGAGGAGAGAAGGAGGAGAGAAGGGAGAAGGAGGAGAGAAGGGGAGGAAGTGGATCATAGAGAGGGATGAGAGAGGAAAACGTAGAGGAAGAGAGGGATGAGAGGTGAGAATGTATCAAGTGTACAGATGTAGGATCTTAATTCGAGCCAGTTTGAGAAGAAGAAATGGATCCTTCAAGCTTTAACCTCTAGCGTCGAGCAATCCCGTATCCAAGAGCGTAATCATAGCCTCAAGCTCATTACCATAACGCAACGTTTTCTATTCATGAAAATCGCAAATGAAATGAAATCAATATATTGAAACACAAGCTTAGCCTTTTGTTATCAACACTGTCATCTCAGATTTTCAAAATATGCTTTTCAACCAAAGTTACACAAGCATTGGTGTAAGAGTATTGATAGCCTAGCATAGCATTAAGCCTAGCATTCAGCAGGCAACATTTTCACAAAAACAAGAAAAGCATTCAAATAAAATAATTTACCTTTGAAGAACTTTGGATGTTTTCAATGATGAGACTCTTAGTTAGATAGCAAATGTTCATGGAGAGAGAGAAGGGAGGATGAAGAGAGAGGAGGATGGAGAGAGAGAAGGGAGGATGGAGAGAGAGAAGGGAGGATGAAGAGAGAGAAGGGAGGACGGAGATAGAGAAGGGAGGACGGAGAGAGAGAAGGGAGGATGGAGAGAGAGAAGGGAGGATGAAGAGAGAGAAGGGAGGATGAAGAGAGAGAAGGGAGGACGGAGATAGAGAAGGGAGGACGGAGAGAGAGAAGGGAGGATGGAGAGAGAGAAGGGAGGACGAAGAGAGAGAAGGGAGGACGGAGAGAGAGAAGGGAGGATGAAGAGAGAGAAGGGAGGACGGAGAGAGAGGAGGATGGAGAGAGAGAATGGAGGACGGAGAGAGAGAAGGGAGGACAGAGAGAGAGAAGAGAGGACGGAGAGAGAGAAGGGAGGACGGAGAGAGAGAAGGGAGGACGGAGAGAGAGAAGGGAGGACGGAGAGAGAGAAGGGAGGACGGAGAGAGAGAAGGAAGGACGGAGAGAGAGAAGGGAGGACGGAGAGAGAGAAGGGAGGACGGAGAGAGAGAAGGGAGGACGGAGAGAGTGAAGAGAGGACGGAGAGAGAGAAGGGAGGACAAAGAGAGAGAAGGGAGGACGGAGAGAGAGAAGGGAGGACGGAGAGAGAGAAGGGAGGATGAAGAGAGAGAAGGGAGGACGGAGAGAGAGGAGGATGGAGAGAGAGAAGGGAGGACGGAGAGAGAGAAGGGAGGACGGAGAGAGAGGAGGATGGAGAGAGAGAATGGAGGACGGAGAGAGAGAAGGGAGGACAGAGAGAGAGAAGGGAGGACGGAGAGAGAGAAGGGAGGACGGAGAGAGAGAAGGGAGGACGGAGAGAGAGAAGGGAGGACGGAGAGAGAGAAGGAGGACAGAGAGAGAGAAGGGAAGGACTAGAGAGAAGGAGGACGGAGAGAGAGAAGGGAGGACGGAGAGAGTGAAGAGAGGACGGAGAGAGAGAAGGGAGGATGGAGAGAGAGAAGGGAGGACGGAGAGAGAGAAGGGAGGACGGAGAGAGAGAAGGGAGGATGGAGAGAGTGAAGAGAGGACGGAGAGAGAGAAGAGAGGATGGAGAGAGAGAAGGGAGGACGGAGAGAGAAGGGAGGATGAAGAGAGAGAAGGGAGGACAGAGAGAGTGAAGAGAGGACGGAGAGAGAGAAGGGAGGATGGAGAGAGAGAAGGGAGGACGGAGAGAGAAGGGAGGACGGAGAGAGAGAAGGGAGGACGGAGAGAGAGAAGGGAGGACGGAGAGAGAGAAGGGAGGATGGAGAGAGTGAAGAGAGGACGGAGAGAGAGAAGAGAGGATGGAGAGAGAGAAGGGAGGACGGAGAGAGAAGGGAGGATGAAGAGAGAGAAGGGAGGACGGAGAGAGTGAAGAGAGGACGGAGAGAGAGAAGGGAGGATGGAGAGAGAGAAGGGAGGACCGAGAGAGAAGGGAGGACCGAGAGAGAGAAGGGAGGACGGAGAGAGAGAAGGGAGGACGGAGAGAGTGAAGAGAGGACGGAGAGAGAGAAGGGAGGATGGAGAGAGAGAAGGGAGGACGGAGAGAGAGAAGGGAGGATGAAGAGAGAGAAGGGAGGACGGAGAGAGTGAAGAGAGGACGGAGAGAGAGAAGGGAGGACGGAGAGAGAGAAGGGAGGATGGAGAGAGAGAAGGGAGGACGGAGAGAGAAGGTCAAATGTGTCCATCAAGCTTTGGTACCTGGAGTTCAACATTGAGTAAATGGGGAAAAGAGAGACGGGGGACGAAAGAAGTGGATCATCCCAGTTCTAAATTCAATACAGGAACGAGTGGTCATTCACCCCAAATTCAATAGAGGAACGAGTGGTCATTCACCCCAAATTCAATACAGGAACGAGGGGTCCTTCACCCCAAATTCAATACAGGAACGAGGGGTCATTCACCCCAAATTCAATACGGGAACGAGGGGTCATTCACCCCAAATTCAATACAGGAACGAGGGAAAGATAGAAGAAAAGGAGGAGAGGAAAAGGTAGAAATCTATCATTCAAGCTTCAAAACACGAGAGGGCTCAATACAGCTAGAGAGATAACCCCTCTCAGTGTCCTTTTACCTGTTACTCATTAACCCCTCTCAGTGTCCTTTTACCTGTTACCCATAAACCCCTCTCAGTGTCCCTTTACCTGTTACTCACTAACCCCTCTCAGTGTCCCTTTACCTGTTACTCATTAACCCCTCTCAGTGTCCCTTTATCTGTTACTCACTAACCCCTCTCAGTGTCCCTTTACCTGTTACTCATTAACCCCTCTGTGTCCCCAACCTGTTACTCACTAACCCCTCTCAGTGTCCCTTTACCTGTTACTCATTAACCCCTCTCAGTGTCCCTTTACCTGTTACTCATTAACCCCTCTCAGTGTCCCTTTACCTGTTACTCACTAACCCCTCTCAGTGTCCCTTTACCTGTTACTCATTAACCCCTCTCAGTGTCCCTTTACCTGTTACTCATTAACCCCTCTGTGTCCCCAACCTGTTACTCATTAACCCCTCTGTGTCCCCAACCTGTTACCCATAAACCCCTCTCAGTGTCCCCAACCTGTTACCCATAAACCCCTCTCAGTGTCCCTTTACCTGTTACTCACTAACCCCTCTCAGTGTCCCTTTACCTGTTACTCATTAACCCCTCTCAGTGTCCCTTTACCTGTTACTCATTAACCCCTCTCAGTGTCCCTTTACCTGTTACTCATAAACCCCTCTCAGTGTCCCCAACCTGTTACTCATTAACCCCTCTCAGTGTCCCTTTACCTGTTACTCATTAACCCCTCTCAGTGTCCCTTTACCTGTTACTCACTAACCCCTCTCAGTGTCCCTTTACCTGTTACTCATTAACCCCTCTCAGTGTCCCTTTACCTGTTACTCATAAACCCCTCTCAGTGTCCCCAACCTGTTACTCATTAACCCCTCTCAGTGTCCCTTTACCTGTTACTCACTAACCCCTCTCAGTGTCCCTTTACCTGTTACTCACTAACCCCTCTCAGTGTCCCCAACCTGTTACCCATAAACCCCTCTCAGTGTCCCCAACCTGTTACTCACTAACCCCTCTCAGTGTCCCCAACCTGTTACCCATAAACCCCTCTCAGTGTCCCCAACCTGTTACTCATTAACCCCTCTCAGTGTCCCTTTACCTGTTACTCACTAACCCCTCTCAGTGTCCCTTTATCTGTTACTCATTAACCCCTCTCAGTGTCCCTTTACCTGTTACTCATTAACCCCTCTCAGTGTCCCTTTACCTGTTACTCATTAACCCCTCTCAGTGTCCCTTTACCTGTTACTCACTAACCCCTCTCAGTGTCCCTTTACCTGTTACTCATTAACCCCTCTCAGTGTCCCTTTACCTGTTACTCACTAACCCCTCTCAGTGTCCCTTTACCTGTTACTCATTAACCCCTCTCAGTGTCCCTTTACCTGTTACTCATTAACCCCTCTGTGTCCCCAACCTGTTACTCATTAACCCCTCTCAGTTTCCCTTTACCTGTTACTCACTAACCCCTCTCAGTGTCCCCAACCTGTTACCCATAAACCCCTCTCAGTGTCCCCAACCTGTTACTCACTAACCCCTCTCAGTGTCCCCAACCTGTTACTCACTAACCCCTCTCAGTGTCCCCAACCTGTTACCCATAAACCCCTCTCAGTGTCCCCAACCTGTTACTCATTAACCCCTCTCAGTGTCCCTTTACCTGTTACCCATAAATCCCTCTCAGTGTCCCTTTACCTGTTACTCATTAACCCCTCTCAGTGTCCCTTTACCTGTTACCCATAAATCCCTCTCAGTGTCCCTTTACCTGTTACTCATAAACCCCTCTCAGTGTCCCCAACCTGTTACCCATAAACCCTCTCAGTGTCCCCAACCTGATACCCATAAACCCCTCTCAGTGTCCCTTTAGGGTCAGCTGGATCTTCAACCTTGACATATTACAAGTCTGGGAGAAGATAATAGTGTGTGTGATGTCATCATACCTCCTCCATTTTGACCAGCATCTCTGTCATGTTTGTGCTTTCTCTTCTTTCTCACCCCCCATTTCCAGGATCAGCTGATCCCTCCCATTTCCAGTCTGTAACCCTTACCATACAACAACACAAACTGACCCCAGACCAGCTTATAGGTCTTCCTGAAAGCAGTTTTTGTTCACACTGTGTTTTGTGTTTAGCAACCCCTTTTGAATCGTGTGTGTGTGTGTGTGTGTGTGTGTGTGTGTGTGTGTGTGTGTCTGTCTGTGTGTGTCGGTGTGTGTGTGTGTGTGTGTGTGTGTGTGTGTGTGTGTGTGTGTGTGTTTCTGTCTGTGTATGTGTGTGTGTGTGTGTGTGTGTGTGTGGTGTGTGTGTGTATGTGTGTGTGTGTGTTTCTGTCTGTGTATGTGTGTGTGTGTGTGTGTGTGTTTTCTGTCTGTGTATGTGTGTGTGTGTGTGTGTGTGTGTGTGTGTGTGTGTGTGTGTGTGTCGGTGTCTGTGTGTGTGGTGTGTGTGTGTGTGTGTGTGTGTGTGTGTGTCGTGTGTGTGTGTGTGTGTTTCTGTCTGTGTATGTGTGTGTGTGTGTGTGTGTGTGTCGGTGTGTGTGTTTCTGTCCGTGTATGTGTGTGTGTGTGTTTCTGTCTGTGTATGTGTGTGTGTGTGTGTGTTTCTGTCTGTGTATGTTAGTGTGTGTGTGTGTGTGTGTGTGTGTGTGTGTGTGTGTGTGTGTGTGTCGGTGTCTGTGTGTGTCGGTGTGTGTGTGTGTGTGTGTGTGTGTGTGTGTGTGTGTGGTGTGTGTGTGTGTGTGTTTCTGTCTGTGTATGTGTGTGTGTGTGTGTGTGTCGGTGTGTGTGTTTCTGTCCGTGTATGTGTGTGTGTGTGTTTCTGTCTGTGTATGTGTGTGTGTGTGTGTGTGTGTTTCTGTCTGTGTATGTGTGTGTGTGTGTGTGTGTGTGTGTGTGTGTGTGTGTGTGTCGGTGTGTGTGTGTGTGTGTGTGTGTGTGTGTGTGTGTGTGTGTGTGTGTGTGTGTGTATAAACATCTATTCTTTGCGAGGAGAAAGCAGAAAAGCACTAGATGTTATCTGGTAAATCTCAACAAGCCCTTTAAC
>NW_026278912.1:0-12482 GCF_023373465.1 Oncorhynchus keta | reverse complement strand
CTCTCTCTCTTCCATCACTCTCTCTCTCTTCCATCCTCACTCTCTCTTCACCTCTCTCTCTCTTCCCTCACTCTCTCTCTCTTCCCTCCCTCACTCTCTCCACTCACTTTCTCTCTCTTCCATTACTCTCTCTCTCTTCCCTCCACTCTCTCTCCTCTCACTCTCTCTCTCTTCCCTCCCTTCTCTCTCTTCCCTTACTCTCTCTCTCTTGCCTCTCTATTCCCTCTCTCTCTTCCCTCCCTCTCTCTCTCCACCCATTCTCTCTCTCTCTTCCCTCACTTTCGCTCTCCTTCCTCACTCTCTCTATTCCACTCTCTCTTTCTCTTCCCTCACTCTCTCTCTCTTCCAAACTCTCTCTCTTGCCCCACTCTCTCTTCCCTCTCTCTCTCTCTTCCCTGATTCTCTCTCTCTTCCCTCACTCTCTCTCTCTTCTCTCACTCTCTCTCTTCCCTCCTTTCTCTCTCTCTCCTCTCTCTCTCTCTTGCCTCTCTCTTCCCTCTCTCTCTTCCTCACTTCTCTCTCACCCATTCTCTCTCTCTCTTCCCTCACTTTCGCTCTCCTTCCTCCTCTCTCTATTCCCTCACTCTCTCTTTCTCTTCCCTTACTCTCTCTCTCTTCCCTCACTCTCTCTCTCTTCCCTTACTCTCTCTCTCTCTTCCTTCCTCTCTCTCTCTCTCTGTCTGTCTGTTTGTCTCTACTTCTCTCCGCCCTGTATTTCTCTCGCTTCATGAGTTAACCTTCCTCTTCCTGTTTGTGTGTTTGAGGGCAGACCTCAGATGATACGGTGGTATTTATTTCTTCCTCACGTTTTCTCTATCTCTCTCTCTTCCCTCTCTCTCTCTCTTCCCTCACTCTCTCTCTCTCTCACGTTCTCTCTCTCTCTCTTCCCTCACTCTCTCTCTTCCCTCACTCTCTCTCTCTTCCCTCTGCGTTCTCTCTCTCTCTCTTCCCTCACTCTCTCTCTCTCTCTCTCTTTCCTCACAGTCTCTCTCTCTCTCTTTTTTTCCTCACAGTCTCTCTCTCTCTCTCCCTCACGTTTCTCTCTCTCTTCCCTCCTCTCTCTCTCCTTCCCTCAAATATCTCTCTCTTCCTCATTTCTCTCTTCCCTCCAAGCTTTCTCTCTTATAAATATCTCTCTTCCCTCACTCAATCTCTCTCTCCTCCCTCACGTTCTCTCTCTTTCCTCACTTTCTCTCTTCCGTCACTTTCTCTCTTTCCTCCTCTCTATCCCTCTCTTCCCTCACATTCTCTCTTTCCTCACTCTCTCTCTTCCCTCACTTTCGTTCTTTCCTCCTCTCTCTCTTTCCTCACTCTATCTCTTCCTCAAAATCTCTCTTTCCTCACCTCTCTCTCTTCCTTCACTCTATCTCTTTCCTCATCTCTCTCTCTTCCCTCAAAATTTCTCTCTTTCCTCCCTCTCTCTTCCCTCAAAATCTATCTCTTTCCTCACTCTCTCTCTTACCTCACTCCCTCTATCTCTTTCCTCATCTCTATCCCTCTCTTCCGTCTCTGACTCTCTCTTTCCTCCTCTCTCTCTTCATCAACTCTCTCTTTCCTCCTCTCTCTCTTCCCTCACTCTCTATCTCTTTCCCTCACTCTCTCTCTCTTCCCTCCTCTCTCTCTCTTTCCTCACTCTCTCTCTCTTTCCTCACTTTCTCTCTCTTCCCTCACTCACTCTCTATCTCTTTCCTCACTCTCTCTCTATTTCCTCACTCTCTCTCTTTCCTCACTCTCTCTCTCTTTCCTCACTTTCTCTCTCTTCCCTCCCTCCTCTCTATCTCTTTCCTTACTCTCTATCCTCTCTTCCCCTCACTCTCTCTATTTCCTCCTCTCTCTCTTCCCTCACTCTCTCTCTCTTTCCTCACTCTCTCTTCCCTCACTCTCTCTCTTTACCTCACTCTCTACCTCTTTCCCTCACTCTCTATCCCTCTCTTCCCTCTCTGTCTCTCTCTTACCTCACTCTCTCTCTCTTTCCTCACTCTCTATCCCTCTCTTCCCTCTCTGTCTCTCTCTTCCCTCACTCTCTCTCTTCCCTCACTCTCTCTCTTTCCTCCTCTCTCTCTCTTCCTCACTCTCTCTCTTTTCCTCACTTTCTCTCTCTTCACTCACTCTCTCACTCTCTCTTTCTTTCTCTCTCTTCCCTTACTCTCTCTCTCTTGCCTCCTCTCTCTTCCCTCTCTCTTCCTCTCTCTTTCCCTCTCTCTCTCTCTTCCCTCCTCTCTCTCTCCACCCACTCTCTCTCTCTCTCTTCCTCACTTTCTGTCTCCTTCCTCACTCTCTCTCTTTCCCTCACTCTCTCTCTTTTTCCTCACTTTCTCTCTCCTCCCCTCACTCTCTCTCTCTTCCCTCACTCTCTCTCTTTCCTCACTTTCTCTCTCCTCCCTCCTCTCTCTTTCCCTCACTCTCTCTCTCTTACCTCACTCTCTCTCTCTTCCTCCCTCACTCTCTCTCTTCCCCTCACTTTCTCTCTCTTCCCTTACTCTCTCTCTCTTCCTTACTCTCTCTCTCTTCCCTCTCTCTCTTCCCTCATTCTCTCTCTCTTCCCTCACTTTCTCTCTCCTTCCTCCTCTCTCTATTCCCTCCCTCTCTTTCTCTTTCCTCACTCTCTCTATCTCTTTTCACTCACTCTCTCTCTCTCTTCCCTCACTCTCTCTCCCTCCCTCACTCGCTCTCTCTTCCCTCACTCTCTCTTCCTTCACTCTCTCTCATCCCTCACTCTCTCTCTCTTCCCTCACTCTCTATCTCTTCCCTCACTCTCTATCTCTTCTCTCTCTCTCTCTCTTCCCTCACTCTCTATCTCTTCTCTCTCTCTCTCTCTCTCTTCCCTCACTCTCTCTCTCTTCCCTCACTTTCTCTCTCATTCCTCACTCTCTCTATTCCCTCACTCTCTCTTTCTCTTTCCTCCTCTCTCTATCTCTTTTCACTCACTCACTCTCTCTTCCCTTACTCTCTCTCTTCCCCTCACTCTCTCTCCCTCCCTCACTCGCTCTCTCTTCCCTCACTCTCTCTTCCTTCCTCTCTCTCATCCCTCACTCTCTCTCTCTTCCCTCACTCTCTATCTCTTCCCTCACTCTCTCTCTCTTCTCTCTCTCTCTCTCTTCCCTCACTCTCTCTCTCTTCCCTCACTCTCTCTCTCTCTTCCCTCACTCTCTCTCTTTCCCTCAAATCTCTCTCTTCCCTCACTCTCTCTCTCTTCCCTCACTCTCTCTCACTTCTGAAACAGTGTTTTCCCTCTGCTGCAGAAAGTTAGTGATGGATGGACAAAGAGGAGGATGAAGGTAGAGAGGAGAAATGGAATAGAATGAAAGGCAATGAAAGTCAATATTATATATTATCTACTTCACTTGCTTTGGCAATGTTAACATGTGTTTCCCATGCCCAATAAAGCCCCTTGAATTGAAAAAATTAAAGGAAGAGAAAAAGGGAGGCAGAGACAGATGAGTTGAGTTGAGTGGAGGGAGGGAGGAGGTAGAAAAATGAGAGGAATACAGGGAGAGAGATGGAGATGGAGATGGAGATGGAGAGGAGGAGAGAGGGAGATAAAGAGGAGAGAGGGAGGAGGGAGGAGAGGGAAGATAAAAGGGAGAGAGGAGAGGTGGAGAAGGAGGGAGAGAGAGGGGATAAAGAAGAAGGAGAGAGGAGATGGAGGAGGGCGAAGAGGGAGATAAAGAGAGGAGAGAGGGAGATGGAGAGGAGGGAGAGGGGAGATAAAGAGAGGGAGATGGAGAGGGAGGGAGAGAGGAGGAGAGAAATGAATATGGAGAGGAATACAGGGAGAGAGAGATGGAAGATGGAGAGGAGGGAGAGAGGGAGATAAAGAGAGGAGAGAAAGGAATATGGAGAGGGAGAGAAAGAGAAAGAGGAGAGAGGGAGATGGAGTGGAGGGAGAGGGAGGAGATAAAGAGAGAAGAGAAATGAATATGGAGAGAGGAAGAGCGAAAGAGAGGAGAGAGAGGGAGAGAGAGAGAGGAGAGAGGGAAGACGGAGAGGGAGATGGAGAGAAAGAGAGGAGAGAGAGAGAGGAGGAGATGGAGTGGAGGGAGAGAGGGAGGGAGATAAAGAGTAGAAATTAATATGGAGAGGGAAGAGGAAATAGAGGAGAGAGGGGGAGAGAAGAGAGGAGAGAAAGGAATAGGGAGAGGAGAGAAAGAGAGGAGAGGGAGAGGAGGAGGGAATTAGAGGAGAGAGAGGGAAATGGAGTGGAGGAGAGAGGGAGGGAGATAAAGAGGGAGAGAGAGGAAGATGGAGAGGGAAGATGGAAGAGAGGAATATGGAGAGGAAGAGAGGAGAGAGAGGAAGATGGAGAGAGGAAGAGAGGAGAGAGGGAGAGGAAGATACATGAGGAAGGACACTGGAAGGGCAGTGCAGAGAAAAAGAGACTAGAGCAGGAAGAGAGAATCTCAGAGGAATACAAAAAGGTACACACACACACACACACACACACACACACACACACACACACACACACACACACACACACACACACACACACACACACACACACACACACACACACACACACACACACACACACACACACACACACACATATGTACTGAGTATAAAGTGTCTCCAAGACATCGATAGGCAATCTTTCACACTATACCTGACCTGCAACAAGATCACGCAGTTTCACTTCCAAATTAGACGTCTATTATGGGGGAACGTCAATTTCTGATGCGCTATTTCTGCATGAATACAGGGTTAATTCTGCATGGTTACATGGTTGATTCTGCATGAATACAGGGTTAATTCTGCATAAATACAGGGTTAATTCTGCATGGTTACAGGGTTAATTCTGCATGGTTACAGGGTTAATTCTGCATAAATACAGGGTTAATTCTACATAGTTACAGGGTTAATTCTGCATGGTTACAGGGTTAATTCTGCATGGTTACAGGGTTAATTCTGCATAAATACAGGGTTAATTCTACATAGTTACAGGGTTATTTCTGCATGGTTACATGGTTAATTCTGCATGGTTACAGGGTTAATTCTACATGGTTACAGGGTTAATTCTGCATGGTTACAGGGTTAATTCTGCATGGTTACAGGGTTAATTCTGCATAAATACAGGGTTAATTCTACATAGTTACAGGGTTATTTCTGCATGGTTACATGGTTAATTCTGGATGGTTACAGGGTTAATTCTGGATGGTTACAGGGTTAATTCTGCTTGGTTACAGGGTTAATTCTGGATGGTTACAGGGTTATTTCTGCATGGTTACAGCGTTATTTCTGCATGGTTAAAGGGTTATTTCTGCATGGTTACAGGGATAATTCTGCATGGTTACAGGGGTTAATTCTGCATAAATACAGGGTTAATTCTACATAGTTACAGGGTTATTTCTGCATGGTTACATGGTTAATTCTGGATGGTTACAGGGTTATTTCTGCATGGTTACAGGGTTAATTCTGCATGGTTACAGGGTTAATTCTGCATGGTTACAGGGTTAATTCTGGATGGTTACAGGGTTAATTCTACATAATTACAGGGTTATTTCTGCATGGTTACAGGGTTAATTCTGCATGAATACAGGGTTAATTCTGCATGGTTACAGGGTTAATTCTGGATGGTTACAGGGTTAATTCTACATAATTACAGGGTTATTTCTGCATGGTTACAGGGTTAATTTTGGATGGTTACAGGGTTAATTCTGGATGGTTACAGGGTTAATTCTGCATGGTTACAGGGTTAATTCTGGATGGTTACAGGGTTATTTCTGCATGGTTACAGGGTTAATTCTGCATGGTTACAGGGTTAATTCTGCATGGTTACAGGGTTATTTCTGCATGGTTACATGATTACATGGTTAATTCTGGATGGTTACAGGGTTAATTCTGCATGGTTACAGGGTTAATTCTGCATGGTTACAGGGTTAATTATGCATGGTTACAGGGTTATTTCTGCATGGTTACAGGGTTAATTCTGCATAAATACAGGGTTAATTCTACATAGTTACAGGGTTATTTCTGCATGGTTACAGGGTTAATTCTGGATGGTTACAGGGTTAATTCTGCATGGTTACAGAGATAATTCTGCATGGTTACAGGGTTAATTCTGCTTGGTTACAGGGTTAATTCTGGATGGTTACAGGGTTAATTCTGGATGGTTACAGCGTTATTTCTGCATGGTTACAGGGATAATTCTGCATGGTTACAGGGTTAATTCTGGATGTTACAGTGTTAATTCTGGATGGTTATAGGGTTAATTCTGCATGGTTACAGGGTTAATTCTGGATGGTTACAGGGTTAATTCTGCATGGTTACAGGGTTAATTCTGCATGGTTACAGGGTTAATTCTGCATGGTTACAGGGTTAATTATGCTTGGTTACAGGGTTGATTCTGCATGGTTACAGGGATAATTCTGCATGGTTACAGGGTTAATTCTGGATGGTTACAGGGTTAATTCTGGATGGTTACAGGGTTAATTCTGCATGGTTACAGGGTTAATTCTGCATGGTTACAGGGTTAATTATGCTTGGTTACAGGGTTGATTCTGCATGGTTACAGGGATAATTCTGCATGGTTACAGGGTTAATTCTGCTTGGTTACAGGTTTAATTCTGCATGGTGACAGGGTTAATTCTGCATGGTTACAAGGGATAATTCTGCATGGTTACAGGGTTAATTCTGGTTACAGGGTTAATTCTGCATAGTTACAGGGTTAATTCTGCTTGGTTACAGGCTTGATTCTGCATGGTTACAGGGATAATTCTGCATGGTTACAGGGTTAATTCTGCTTGGTTACAGGTTTAATTCTGCATGGTTACAGGGTTAATTCTGCATGGTTACAGGGATAATTCTGCATGGTTACAGGGTTAATTCTGCTTGGTTACAGGGTTGATTCTGCATGGTTACAGGGATAATTCTGCATGGTTACAGGGTTAATTCTGCTTGGTTACAGGTTTAATTCTGCATGGTTACAGGGTTAATTCTGCATGGTTACAGGGATAATTCTGCATGGTTACAGGGTTAATGCTGCTTGGTTACATGGTTGATTCTGCATGGTTACAGGGATAATTCTGCATGGTTACAGGGTTAATTCTGCATGGTTACAGGGTTAATTCTGCATGGTTACAGGGTTAATTCTGCTTGGTTACAGGGTTGATTCTGCATGGTTACAGGGATAATTCTGCATGGTTACAGGGTTAATTCTGCTTGGTTACAGGTTTAATTCTGCATGGTTACAGGGTTAATTCTGCATGGTTACAGGGATAATTCTGCATGGTTACAGGGTTAATGCTAATTGGTTACATGGTTGATTCTGCATGGTTACAGGGATAATTCTGCATGGTTACAGGGATAATTCTGCATGGTTGCAGGGTTCATTCTGGATGGTTACAGGGTTAATTCTGCATGGTTACAGGGTTAATTCTGGATGGTTACAGGGTTACATCTGCATGGTTACAGGGTTAATTCTACATGGTTACAGGGTTAATTCTGGATGGTTACAGGGTTAATTCTGCATGGTTACAGGGTTAATTCTGGATTGTTACAGGGTTAATTCTGGATGGTTACAGGGTTACATCTACATGGTTACACGGTTCATTCTGAATGGTTAAAGGGTTCATTCTTCATGGTTACAGGGTTAATTCTGGGTGGTTCTCGCACACCAGTTGGGAGCCCCCACGACTGAGAGGCCTAAGGTTGCCACGGTTATTTCTCTGCTGACTGGGCGGGCATTGGAATGGGCTGCGGGAGAGAGAAGAGAAGAGGAGAGAGGAGAGGAGGAGGGAGGAGAGAGAGGAGAGGGAGGAGGAGAGGGGAGAGGAGGAGAGGAGGAGAGAGAGAGAGGAGAGAGGAGGAGGGAGGAGAGGAGGAGGAGGAGGAGAGGAGAGGAGGGAGAGAGAGAGAGGAGAGAGGGAGGAGAGGAGGAGAGAGGAGGAGAGGGAGGAGGAGAGGAGGAGAGAGAGAGAGGAGAGAGAGAGGAGAGAGGAGAGGGAGAGGGAGAGGAGGGAGAGGAGAGGAGGAGAGAGAGAGGGAGGAGGAGAGGAGGAGGAGGAGGAGAGAGGAGAGGAGGAGGGAGAGAGGGAGAGGAGGAGGGGAGAGGAGAGGGAGGAGAGGAGAGGAGGAGAGAGGAGAGGAGGAGAGAGGAGAGGGAGAGAGAGGGAGAGAGAGAGGGAGAGAGGAGAGGAGAGGAGAGAGGAGGAGAGGAGAGAGAGGAGAGGAGAGAGGAGGAGAGAGGGAGAGGAGAGAGAGAGGAGAGGAGAGGAGAGGAGGAGAGGAGAGAGAGAGGAGGAGAGAGGGGGAGAGAGGAGAGGAGAGGAGAGGAGAGGGAGAGGAGAGGAGAGGAGAGGAGAGAGAGAGAGGAGAGGATGAGCTGCAGTCTTATGAGTTGTTCATGGCTTTATGTCTGTCCCCGTATCAGGGGATCAGGGGAAATGTCAGAGTGACAACTAAAAATACAACGTCGTAACACTAAACATTGTACTTTTGTTTGAGGAATCTGTTGGTGCTGTTTCTGCAAGGACAGGACGTACTTCTGGACGGCCAATGCCGTTTTATAAATGTAAATATATATATATTTTTATTTTTTGCAAAACAATATATATATATTTTGCAATTTGCAATGAAATGTGTGGTTTGTTTGGGTGTGTGTGTGTGTATATATGTATGTGTATATATATATATATATATTTTCCATGTCAGATATATATATTTTCAATTTTTTTATTCAAATGGAAAGGAGTAGAACAGCAAACACACACATGGCCACTGTGCCTGCTACTCCTCTACATTTCCATATGAAATAGCCATTGGGTGCTGTTGGGGGGAGGGCAGGCCCACAACAATGGCCGGAGTTGAATGGAACAGCACTTCACCTTAGTGACTGTTCCCTCTGCTCTATACAATTCATATCTGTTTATTTTATGTGAAGGATAAAAGGCTCATAAAATACAAATATTTTTTATGTTTTCATTCGCAGTGATAGCGACTCCGAATGGGAGCCCCCGGTGCCAAGCTGCCCACTTTACCTCTGCCCCCAGTGGTGTTCATATGCCACAGTTCATTACTGCAGGCATGACTGTGCCTCAGGGCCAAAAAAGGTCACAGCATGGAGGCGTCGTTGTGTTCTGTGTCGCATGAACTGCACCACTTGTTCAGTTTGCCTCTGCTTTACATCAGAAAGAGACTGCTATGGGACATGGCACCGGCAGCAAAATATTGTGTAGAGGACTTCCAAAGGGTGTACTGTATTTTTGTTTTTTTCCCCAAAAAAATTTAACATGTTTTTTTTGTGTTAGAATTGCTTTTTCATATGTTGTATATAGTTATTTGCACTGTTGTATATAGTTATAGGTAATTTCACCAATTCGGCCACTTGGGTACATTTGGGCAACTTGTGTGGGACACCTGGGTGACTTCATGCTAAATGTCATGTAGCTCACCCATTCCTGAAGATTATCAATCTGAACCTTTGCACACCTACAGTTGACCTCTTGTGTTATCCATCAAAATTATATCAGCATCCTATCTGACTGTGTGGCTATTCTAGTACATGTGAAAGATGATGCTACAACAATAAAAAACAGAAAACGTATGCCCTTTTCTTCCACCAGATCTACTGTGTTATATTCTCCTACATTCAATGAACATTTCCACAAACTTCAGAATGTTTCCATTCAAATGATACCAAGAATATGCATATCCTTGCCTCTGGGGCTGAGCTACAGGCAGTTAGATTAGGGTATGTCTTCTGCCTCTGGGGCTGAGCTACAGGCAGTTAGATTAGGGTATGTCTTCTGCCTCTGGGGCTGAGCTACAGGCAGTTAGATTAGGGTATGTCTTCTGCCTCTGGGGCTGAGCTACAGGCAGTTAGATTAGGGTATGTCTTCTGCCTCTGGGGCTGAGCTACAGGCAGTTAGATTAGGGTATGTCTTCTGCCTCTGGGGCTGAGCTACAGGCAGTTAGATTAGGGTATGTCTTCAGGCGGTAATTGAGAACAAGGGGTGCAGCCATAACAGGTTCAAATGTATTTTCGATCATCCCGCTGGGGGCAGAGAGGCAGGTGAGCGTTTGCATCAGCAAGGGAATCAGACTGCGTACCTTCCGGACAGAAGCAGCTTCCAGTGGATGGAATGAGCCGGCGCTCAGCACGTTATTGAGAAGAGGTCTGAGCGAGGAGGTCCAGACGGCCTGCCGAGATGACAACCTGGAGGCACTCAATGAGATGACAACCTCAACCTGGACGCACTCAATGGGATGACAACCTCAACCTGGAGGCACTCAATGAGATGACAACCTCAACCTGGACACACTCAATGGGATGACAACCTCAACCTGGACGCACTCAATGGGATGACAACCTCAACCTGGAGGCACTCAATGGGATGACAACCTCAACCTGGACGCACTCAATGGGATGACAACCTCAACCTGGAGGCACTCAATGGGATGACAACCTCAACCTGGAGGCACTCAATGGGATGACAACCTCAACCTGGAGGCACTCAATGGGATGACAACCTCAACCTGGACGCACTCAATGAGATGACAACCTCAACCTGGACGCACTCAATGGGATGACAACCTCAACCTGGACGCACTCAATGAGATGACAACCTCAACCTGGACGCACTCAATGGGATGACAACCTCAACCTGGACGCACTCAATGAGATGACAACCTCAACCTGGACGCACTCAATGGGATGACAACCTCAACCTGGACGCACTCAATGAGATGACAACCTCAACCTGGACCCACTCAATGGGATGACAACCTCAACCTGGACGCACTCAATGGGATGACAACCTCAACCTGGAGGCACTCAATGGGATGACAACCTCAACCTGGAGGCACTCAATGGGATGACAACCTCAACCTGGACGCACTCAATGAGATGACAACCTCAACCTGGACGCACTCAATGAGATGACAACCTCAACCTGGAGGCACTCAATGGGATGACAACCTCAACCTGGAGGCACTCAATGGGATGACAACCTCAACCTGGACGCACTCAATGGGATGACAACCTCAACCTGGACGCACTCAATGGGATGACAACCTCAACCTGGACGCACTCAATGGGATGACAACCTCAACCTGGACCCACTCAATGGGATGACAACCTCAACCTGGACGCACTCAATGGGATGACAACCTCAACCTGGAGGCACTCAATGGGATGACAACCTCAACCTGGACACACTCAATGAGATGACAACCTCAACCTGGATGCACTCAATGAGATGACAACCTCAACCTGGAGGCACTCAATGGGATGACAACCTCAACCTGGACGCACTCAATGGGATGACAACCTCAACCTGGACGCACTCAATGGGATGACAACCTCAACCTGGACGCACTCAATGAGATGACAACCTCAACCTGGAGGCACTCAATGGGATGATAACCTCATCCTGGACCCACTCAATGGGATGACAACCTCAACCTGGACCCACTCAATGGGATGACAACCTCAACCTGGACCCACTCAATGGGATGACAACCTCAACCTGGAGGCACTCAATGAGATGACAACCTCAACCTGGAGGCACTCAATGGGATGACAACCTCAACCTGGACGCACTCAATGGGATGACAACCTCAACCTGGACGCACTCAATGGGATGACAACCTCAACCTGGACGCACTCAATGGGATGACAACCTCAACCTGGACGCACTCAATGGGATGACAACCTCAACCTGGACGCACTCAATGGGATGACAACCTCAACCTGGACGCACTCAATGGGATGACAACCTCAACCTGGACGCACTCAATGAGATGACAACCTCAACCTGGACGCACTCAATGAGATGACAACCTCAACCTGGAGGCACTCAATGGGATGACAACCTCAACCTGGAGGCACTCAATGGGATGACAACCTCAACCTGGACGCACTCAATGGGATGACAACCTCAACCTGGAGGCACTCAATGGGATGACAACCTCATCCTGGACACACTCAATGAGATGACAACCTCAACCTGGATGCACTCAATGAGATGACAACCTCAACCTGGAGGCACTCAATGGGATGACAACCTCATCCTGGACCCACTCAATGAGATGACAACCTCAACCTGGATGCACTCAATGAGATGACAACCTCAACCTGGATGCACTCAATGAGATGACAACCTCAACCTGGAGGCACTCAATGGGATGACAACCTCAACCTGGACGCACTCAATGGGATGACAACCTCAACCTGGAGGCACTCAATGGGATGACAACCTCAACCTGGACGCACTCAATGGGATGACAACCTCAACCTGGACGCACTCAATGGGATGACAACCTCAACCTGGACGCACTCAATGAGATGACAACCTCAACCTGGACGCACTCAATGGGATGACAACCTCAACCTGGACGCACTCAATGGGATGACAACCTCAACCTGGACGCACTCAATGAGATGACAACCTCAACCTGGACCCACTCAATCCCATCCGTCTGGATAACCTCTGGGACCGCCAGCATCTTCATCGCTTCTCTCCCTCCTTCGGCGAGTATTC
>NW_026278911.1:0-2582 GCF_023373465.1 Oncorhynchus keta | reverse complement strand
GAAGGAGGAAGAGGGAGGATTGAAAAGGAAGAGGGGAGAAAGAGGAGAAGAAGAAGAATATGAGGAGGATGATGACAAAAGAAGAGGAGGACAATGGAGGAGGAAGAGGAAGAAGCGTCCGTTCAGAAGCACCAGAAGTCCACAACATATCATCAGATGGCCGACAGTTAAAACAAATCCTCTGTTACGTACATCTGCAAGATAATCTGAACCAAATGAAAAGCACGTTACAGGCAAACCACTGAACCGGCCACAGGAGAGATTTAGCATCAAATGAACTGGAAGAAGGCCAGAATATGACTAGTATCGTTCATAGAAACGTATACCAGTCATCACCACAAGCCATTCAGATACAGCACACAGGTATCCCATCACAGTGTGTTTCTCTCTTTCACAACCCTTCATCCCACAACTGTCTGTCTATACTCCCACCTGATGAGCTCTCGGCTCCTAACTTTGTGTGTGGTATGCAAATGCACGAGCTACTGTGTTAATGCAATAGTGAATGTGATATTACCCAGTTCAGTTATAGCAGGCTAGATATCCATACACACCATGTGGCAGTGTTTTCTATGTGTTGGTGAAGCTGTGAAAAGTAATGCATTAGGAGGAATATAAAAGAACTGCAAAGAGCTTCTAACCAAACTCACGTTGTTTATCTTCATCCAAGCACGGCAACCATGAGCCATGGTTGGGGGTGCGGCGTGTGCGTGCGTGGGTGCGTGTGTGTGTGTTTGTGTGTAGGCATGCATCCATGCGAACCAGAGGAGGGTGTTAGCTCTAACTTAAGAGGTTAAAGAAAAATATCAACAAGCAGCAGTTTTGGTTAGTTAGTGTTAGATAGGGGTTATTATACTGCTGTTAACAGCTAACCACTAGTTCTCTGTTCTACAGCCTTCATACAGCCTGTAATATGACCCGAAACTCACACACTGACATGACCAAAATACTATTTAGCTTCAAAATAATCTGTGTAACTCCATGAAATTAAGTTTTGGGATGACATATTTATGTAATCATTTACAATGCTTTTTAACAAGAAATGCAATTTAGCTACATAATAACCTTGTTTGTATCTCAAGGAAATGACGTTTGGAGATGCTTAATTTATGTAACACATAATCAAACAAGCCAGGTCCCAGACATGTCTGTGCTGTTGTCAACTCATGGCTATAGCATGGCAATGAGTGACAAGGACTTGGTATGATACCACAAACAGACTGTCACTCGGGCTACAATAAGTCCTCCATCCTTTTAGGTGTCATGACAACTGAGCATGAAGTAGTCGTTCATTCATCAAGGTGTTACCATTCCCCTTTCTGTCATGATCACTGTAGTCGCTCATTCATCAAGGTGTTACTACCATTCCCTTTCTGTCATGATCACTGTAGTCGCTCATTCATCAAGGTGTTACTTATTCCCTTTCTGTCATGATCACTGTAGTCGTTCATTCATCAAGGTGTTACTACCATTCCCCTTTCTGTCATGATCACTGTAGTCGTTCAGTCATCAAGGTGTTACTACCATTCCCCTTTCTGTCATGATCACTGTAGTCGTTCAGTCATCAAGGTGTTACCATTCCCCTTTCTGTCATGATCACTGTAGTCGTTCATTCATCAAGGTGTTACTACCATTCCCCTTTCTGTCATGATCACTGTAGTCGTTCATTCATCAAGGTGTTACCATTCCCCTTTCTGTCATGATCACTGTAGTCGTTCATTCATCAAGGTGTTACCATTCCCCTTTCTGTCATGATCACTGTAGTCGTTCAGTCATCAAGGTGTTACCATTCCCCTTTCTGTCATGATCACTGTAGTCGTTCATTCATCAAGGTGTTACTACCATTCCCCTTTCTGTCATGATCACTGTAGTCGTTCATTCATCAAGGTGTTACCATTCCCCTTTCTGTCATGATCACTGTAGTCGTTCAGTCATCAAGGTGTTACCATTCCCCTTTCTGTCATGATCACTGTAGTCGTTCATTCATCAAGGTGTTACTATTCCCCTTTCTGTCATGATCACTGTAGTCGTTCATTCATCAAGGTGTTACCATTCCCCTTTCTGTCATGATCACTGTAGTCGTTCATTCATCAAGGTGTTACTCATTCCCTTTCTGTCATGATCACTGTAGTCGCTCATTCATCAAGGTGTTACTACCATTCCCCTTTCTGTCATGATCACTGTAGTCGTTCATTCATCAAGGTGTTACCATTCCCCTTTCTGTCATGATCACTGTAGTCGTTCATTCATCAAGGTGTTACTACCATTCCCCTTTCTGTCATGATCACTGTAGTCGTTCATTCATCAAGGTGTTACCATTCCCCTTTCTGTCATGATCACTGTAGTCGTTCATTCATCAAGGTGTTACTACCATTCCCCTTTCTGTCATGATCACTGTAGTCGTTCATTCATCAAGGTGTTACTACCATTCCCCTTTCTGTCATGATCACTGTAGTCGTTCATTCATCAAGGTGTTACCATTCCCCTTTCTGTCATGATCACTGTAGTCGTTCATTCATCAAGGTGTTACCATTCCCCTTTCTGTCATGATCACTGTAGTCGTTCATTCATCAAGGTGTTAC
>NW_026278910.1:0-5353 GCF_023373465.1 Oncorhynchus keta | reverse complement strand
CATCTCTCTCTCTACCCACCAGCTCCCATCTCTCTCTCTGCCTAGCTCCCATCTCTCTCTCTGCCTAGCTCCCATCTCTCTCTCTACCTAGCTCCCATCTCTCTCTCTACATTTACATTTACATTTAAGTCATTTAGCAGACGCTCTTATCCAGAGCGACTTACAAATTGGTGCATACACCTTATGACAACCAGTGGAACAGCCACTTGCATCTAAATCTTGTTGGGGGAGAAGGGGGTGAGAAGGATTACTTACCCTTACTTACCCTATCCTAGGTATTCCTTGAAGAGGTGGGGTTTCAGGTGTCTCCGGAAGGTGGTGATTGACTCCGCTGTCCTGGCGTCGTGAGGAGTTTGTTCCACCATTGGGGGGCCAGAGCAGCGAACAGTTTTGACTGGGCTGAGCGGGAACTGTACTTCCTCAGTGGTAGGGAGGCGAGCAGGCCAGAGGTGGATGAACGCAGTGCCCTTGTTTGGGTGTAGGGCCTGATCAGAGCCTGGAGGTACTGAGGTGCCGTTCCCCTCACAGCTCCGTGGCGAGCACCATGGTCTTGTAGCGGATGCGAGCTTCAACTGGAAGCCAGTGGAGAGAGCGGAGGAGCGGGGTGACGTGAGAGAACTTGGGAAGGTTGAACACCAGACGGGCTGCGGCGTTCTGGATGAGTTGTAGGGGTTTAATGGCACAGGCAGGGAGCCCAGCCAACAGCGAGTTGCAGTAATCAAGACGGGAGATGACAAGTGCCTGGATTAGGACCTGCGCCGCTTCCTGTGTGAGGCAGGGTCGTACTCTGCGGATGTTGTAGAGCATGAACCTACAGGAACGGGACACCGCCTTGATGTTAGTTGAGAACGTCAGGGTGTTGTCCAGGATCACGCCAAGGTTCTTAGCGCTCTGGGAGGAGGACACAATGGAGTTGTCAGCCGTGATGGCGAGATCATGGAACGGGCAGTCCTTCCCGGGAGGAAGAGGAGCTCCGTCTTGCTGAGGTTCAGCTTGAGGTGGTGATCCGTCATCCACACTGATATGTCTGCCAGACATGCAGAGATGCGATTCGCCACCTGGTCATCAGAAGGGGAAAGGAGAAGATTAATTGTGTGTCGTCTGCATAGCAATGATAGGAGAGACCATGTGAGGTTATGACAGAGCCAAGTGACTTGGTGTATAGCGAGAATAAGAGAGGGCCTAGAACAGAGCCCTGGGGGACACCAGTGGTGAGAGCGCGTGGTGAGGAGACAGATTCTCGCCACGCCACCTGGTAGGAGCGACCTGTCAGGTAGGACGCAATCCAAGCGTGGGCCGCGCCGGAGATGCCCAACTCGGAGAGGGTGGAGAGGAGGATCTGATGGTTCACAGTATCGAAGGCAGCCGATAGGTCTAGAAGGATGAGAGCAGAGGAGAGAGAGTTAGCTTTAGCAGTGCGGAGCGCCTCCGTGATACAGAGAAGAGCAGTCTCAGTTGAATGACTAGTCTTGAAACCTGACTGATTTGGATCAAGAAGGTCATTCTGAGAGAGATAGCGGTAGAGCTGGCCAAGGACGGCACGCTCAAGAGTTTTGGAGAGAAAAGAGAGAAGGGATACTGGTCTGTAGTTGTTGACATCGGAGGGATCGAGTGTAGGTTTTTCAGAAGGGGTGCAACTCTCGCTCTCTTGAAGACGGGAGGGACGTAGCCAGCGGTCAGGGATGAGTTGATGAGCGAGGTGAGGTAAGGGAGAAGGTCTCCGGAAATGGTCTGGAGAAGAGAGGAGGGGATAGGGTCAAGCGGGCAGGTTGTTGGGCGGCCGGCCGTCACAAGAGCGAGATTTCATCTGGAGAGAGAGGGGAGAAAGAGGTCAGAGCATAGGGTAGGGCAGTGTGAGCAGAACCAGCGGTGTCGTTTGACTTAGCAAACGAGGATCGGATGTCATCGACCTTCTTTTCAAAATGGTTGACGAAGTCATCTGCAGAGAGGGAGGAGGGAGGGGGAGGATTCAGGAGGGAGGAGAAGGTGGCAAAGAGCTTCCTAGGGTTAGAGGCAGATGCTTGGAATTTAGAATGGTAGAAAGTGGCTTTAGCAGCAGAGACAGAGGAGGAAAATGTAGAGAGGAGGGAGTGAAAGGATGCCAGGTCCGCAGGGAGGCGAGTTTTCCTCCATTTCCGCTCGGCTGCCCGGAGCCCTGTTCTGTGAGCTCGCAATGAGTCGTCGAGCCACGGAGGCGGGAGGGGAGGACCGAGCCGGCCTGGAGGATAGGGGACATAGGGAGTCAAAGGATGCAGTAAGGGAGGAGAGGAGGGTTGAGGAGGCAGAATCAGGAGATAGGTTGGAGAAAGTTTGAGCAGAGGGAAGAGAAGATAGGATGGAAGAGGAGAGAGTAGCGGGGAGAGAGAGCGAAGGTTGGGACGGCGCGATACCATCCGAGTAGGGGCAGTGTGGGAAGTGTTGGATGAGAGCGAGAGGGAAAAGGATACAAGGTAGTGGTCGGAGACTTGGAGGGAGTTGCAATGAGGTTAGTGGAAGAACAGCATCTAGTAAAGATGAGGTCAAGCGTATTGCCTGCCTTGTGAGTAGGGGGAAGGTGAGAGGGTGAGGTCAAAGAGGAGAGGAGTGGAAAGAAGGAGGCAGAGAGGAATGAGTCAAAGGTAGACGTGGGGAGGTTAAAGTCGCCCAGAACTGTGAGAGGTGAGCCGTCCTCAGGAAAGGAGCTTATCAAGGCATCAAGCTCATTGATGAACTCTCCGAGGAACCTGGAGGATAAATGATAAGGATGTTAAGCTTGAAAGGGCTGGTAACTGTGACAGCATGGAATTCAAAGGAGGCAATAGACAGATGGGTAAGGGAGAAAGAGAGAAAGACCACTTGGGAGAGATGAGGATCCCGTGCCACCACCCATGACCAGAAGCTCTCGGGGTGTGCGAGAACACGTGGGCGGGCGAGGAGAGAGCAGTAGGAGTAGCAGTGTTATCTGTGGTGATCCATGTTTCCGTCAGTGCCAAGAAGTCAAGGACTGGAGGGAGGCATAGGCTGAGATGAACTCTGCCTTGTTGGCCGCAGATTGGCAGTTCCAGAGGCTACCAGAGACCTGGAACTCCCGTGGGTCGTGCGCTGGGACCACCAGGTTAGGGTGGTCGCGGCCACGCGGTGTGGAGCGTTTGTATGGTCTGTGCAGAGAGGAGAGAACAGGGATAGACAGACACATAGTTGACAGGCTACAGAAAGGCTACGCTAATGCAAGGAAATTGGAATGACAAGCGGACTACACGTCTCGAATGTTCAGAAAGTTAAAACTTACGTAGCAAGAATCTTATTGACTAAAATGATTAAAATGATACAGTACTGCTAAAGTAGGCTAGCTGGCAGTAGCTGCGTTGTTGACACTACACTAATCAAGTCGTTCCGTTGAGTGTAATAATTTCTACAGTGCTGCTATTCGGGGCTAGCTGGCTAGCTAGCAGTGTTGTTTACGTTACGTTGAGTTAAAAGAACGACAATAGCTGGCTAGCTAACCTAGGAAATCGGTCTAGACTACAATAAATATCTTTGAAACAAAGACGGCTATGTAGCTAGCTATGTAGCTAGCTACGATCAAACAAATCAAACCGTTGTACTGTAATGAAATGAAAATGTGATACTACCTGTGAATGCGGCCGGGTTGTTGAGTTCTATTCAGTAGACGTTGGCTAGCTGTTAGCTGTTAGCTGTTGGCTAGCTAGCAGAGTCTCCTACGTTAAGGACGACAAATAGCTGGCTAAGCGAACCTCAGTGAATTAAGATAATCACTCCAAGGCTACACACACTAAACTACACAATTATCTTGGAAACAAAGACAGCTATGTAGCTAGCTAACACTGAACTAATCCAAGTGTACAGTTGAGTGAATAGCACTACAGTGATGCTAATCTGTGTGCGTTAGCTAGCGTTGCTAGCTCCTGGGCGAATAGCAGTGAAGGCTACGTTAGGGCGACGAAATACGATAATTTATGCAATTATCTCTGATACAAGGACGGCTACTGTAGCTAGCTAAGAAGAATGGCTAAGATTATGTAGCTAGCTAACAGTAAACTAATCAAGTCGTACAGTTGAGTGAATAGCACTACAGTGATGCTAATCTGTGTGCGTTAGCTAGCGTTAGCTAGCTCCTGGGCGAATAGCAGTGAAGGCTACGTTAGGGCGACAAATACGATAATTATGCAATTATCTCTGATACAGGATTACTATGTAGCTGGCTAAGAAGAATTGCTAAGATTAGACAAATCAACCGTTGTACTATAATGAAATGTAATGAAAAAGTTATACAACCTGCAGAGCGAAGTGCGAATGCGACCGCCCTCAACCGAACCTAGCTCCCATCTCTCTCTCTCTCTCTCCCTAGCTCCATCTCTCTCTCTCACCTGGCTCCCATCTCTCTCTCTACCACTAGCTCCCATCTCTCTCTCTACCTAGCTCACATCTCACCTCTCACATCTCTCTCTCTACCTAGCTCCCATCTCTCTCTCTACCTGTCCCATCTCTCTCTCTACCTAGCTCCCATCTCTCTCTCTACCTAGCTCCCATCCCAGTCTACCTAGCTCCCATCTCTCTCTCTACCTAGCTCCCATCTCTCTCTCTTCCTAGCTCCCATCTCTCTCTACCTGGCTCCCATCTCTCTCTCTACCTAGCTCCCATCTCTCTCTCTACCTAGCTCCCATCTCTCTCTCTACCTAGCTCACATCTCCATCTCCATCTCTCTACCTAGCTCCCATCTCCTCTGCCTAGCTCCCATCTCTCCTACCTAGCTCCATCTCTCTCTCTACCCAGCTCCCATCTCTCTCTACCTAGCTCCCATCTCTCTCTCTACCTAGCTCACATCTCTCTCTACCTAGCTCACATCTCTCTCTCTACCTAGCTCCCATCTCTCTCTCTACCTAGCTCCATCTCTCTCTCTCTACCTAGCTCCCATCTCTCTCTACCAGCTCCCATCTCTCTCTACCTAGCTCCCATCTCTCTCTACCTAGCTCCCATCTCTCTCTCTACCTAGCTCACATCTCTCTCTACCTAGCTCCCATCTCTCTCTACTAGCTCCCATCTCTCTCTCTACCTAGCTCCCATCTCTCTCTCTACCTAGCTCCCATCTCTCTCTCTACCATAGCTCCCATCTCTCTCTCTACCTAGCTCCCATCTCTCTCTCTCTCCTACCTAGCTCCCATCTCTCTCTCTACCAAGCTCCCATCTCTCTCTCTACCTAGCTCCCATCTCTCTCTCTACCTAGCCCCCATCTCTCTCTCTACCTAGCTCCCATCTCTCTCTCTGCCTGGCTCATCTCTCTCTCTCTACCTAGCTCCCATCTCTCTCTCTACCTAGCTCCCATCTCTCTCTCTACCTAGCTCATCTCTCTCTC
>NW_026278909.1:0-29981 GCF_023373465.1 Oncorhynchus keta | reverse complement strand
TACACTACTTTAGACCAGAGCCCTATGGAACCCTATTCCCTACATAGTGCACTACTTTAGACCAGAGCCCTATTCCCTATATAGTGCACTACTTTAGACCAGGACATGTGCACTATAAAGGGAATAGTGTTCCATTTAGGATGCAGGCCACCTTACAAGACCCTGCTAGGTAAAGTCCCCCCTTATCTCAGCTCGCTGGTCACCATAGCATCTCCCACCTGTAGCACACGCTCCAACAGGTATATCTCTCTAGTCACCCCCAAAACCAATTCTTTCTTTGGCCGCCTCTCCTTCCAGTTCTCTGCTGCCAATGACTGGAACGAACTACTAAAATCTCTGAAACTGGAAACACTTATCTCCCTCACTAGCTTTATTAAGCACCAACTGTCAGAGCAGCTCACAGATTACTGCACCTGTACATAGCCCTCCTATAATTTAGCCCAAACAACTACCTCTTTCCCAACTGTATTTAATGCATTTATTTATTTTGCTCCTTTGCACCCCATTATTTTTATTTCTACTTTGCACATTCTTCCATTGTAAAACTACCATTCCAGTGTTTTACTTGCTATATTGTATTTACTTTGCCACCATGGCCTTTTTTTCCTTTACCTACCTCCCTTCTCACCTCATTTGCTCACATCGTATATAGACTTGTTTCTACTGTATTATTGACTGTATGTTTGTTTTACTCCATGTGTAACTCTGTGTCGTTGTATCTCTCGAACTGCTTTGCTTTATCTTGGCCAGGTCGCAATTGTAAATGAGAACTTGTTCTCAACTTGCCTACCTGGTTAAATAAAGGTGTTCTCAACTTGCCTACCTGGTTAAATAAAGGTGTTCTCAACTGGCCTACCTGGTTAAATAAAGGTGTTCTCAACTAGCCTACCTGGTTAAATAAAGGTGTTCTCAACTAGCCTACCTGGTTAAATAAAGGTGTTCTCAACTGGCCTACCTGGTTAAATAAAGGTGTTCTCAACTAGCCTACCTGGTTAAATAAAGGTGTTCTCAACTAGCCTACCTGGTTAAATAAAGGTGTTCTCAACTAGCCTACCTGGTTAAATAAAGGTGTTCTCAACTAGCCTACCTGGTTAAATAAAGGTGTTCTCAACTAGCCTACCTGGTTAAATAAAGGTGTTCAACTAGCCTACCTGGTTAAATAAAGGTGTTCTCAACTAGCCTACCTGGTTAAATAAAGGTGTTCTCAACTGGCCTACCTGGTTAAATAAAGGTGTTCCTCAACTGGCCTACCTGGTTAAATAAAGGTGTTCTCAACTAACCTTCCCTGGTTAAATAAAGGTGTTCTCAACTAGCCTACCTGGTTAAATAAAGGTGTTCTCAACTAGCCTACCTGGTTAAATAAAGGTGTTCTCAACTAGCCTACCTGGTTAAATAAAGGTGTTCTCAACTAGCCTACCTGGTTAAATAAAGGTGTTCTCAACTAGCCTACCTGGTTAAATAAAGGTGTTCTCAACTAACCTACCTGGTTAAATAAAGGTGTTCTCAACTAACCTACCTGGTTAAATAAAGGTGTTCTCAACTAGCCTACCTGGTTAAATAAAGGTGTTCTCAACTAGCCTACCTGGTTAAATAAAGGTGTGTTTGCTCAACTAGCCTACCTGGTTAAATAAAGGTGTTCTCAACTAACCTACTGGTTAAATAAAGGTGTTCTCAACTAACCTACCTGGTTAAATAAAGGTGTTCTCAACTAGCCTACCTGGTTAAATAAAGGTGTTCTCAACTAGCCTGGTTAAATAAAGTGTTCTCAACTAGCCTACCTGGTTAAATAAAGGTGTTCTCAACTAACCTACCTGGTTAAATAAAGGTGTTCTCAACTAGCCTACCTGGTTAAATAAAGGTGTTCTCAACTAGCCTACCTGGTTAAATAAAGGTGTTTCTCAACTAGCCTACCTGGTTAAATAAAGGTGTTCTCAACTAGCCTACCTGGTTAAAAAGGTGTTCTCAACTAACCTCACCTGGTTAAATAAAGGTGTTCTCAACTAGCCTACCTGGTTAAATAAAGGTGTTCTCAACTAACCTACCTGGTTAAATAAAGGTGTTCTCAACTAGCCTACCTGGTTAAATAAAGGTGTTCTCAACTGGCCTACCTGGTTAAATAAAGGTGTTCTCAACTGGCCTACCTGGTTAAATAAAGGTGTTCTCAACTAACCTACCTGGTTAAATAAAGGTGTTCTCAACTAGCCTACCTGGTTAAATAAAGGTGTTCTCAACTAGCCTACCCGGTTAAATATAGGTGTTCTCAACTAACCTACCTGGTTAAATAAAGGTGTTCTCAACTAGCCTACCTGGTTAAATAAAGGTGTTCTCAACTGGCCTACCTGGTTAAATAAAGGTGTTCTCAACTGGCCTACCTGGTTAAATAAAGGTGTTCTCAACTGGCCTACCTGGTTAAATAAAGGTGTTCTCAACTGGCCTACCTGGTTAAATAAAGGTGTTCTCAACTAGCCTACCTGGTTAAATAAAGGTGTTCTCAACTAACCTACCTGGTTAAATAAAGGTGTTCTCAACTGGCCTACCTGGTTAAATAAAGGTGTTCTCAACTAACCTACCTGGTTAAATAAAGGTGTTCTCAACTGGCCTACCTGGTTAAATAAAGGTGTTCTCAACTGGCCTACCTGGTTAAATAAAGGTGTTCTCAACTGGCCTACCTGGTTAAATAAAGGTGTTCTCAACTAACCTACCTGGTTAAATAAAGGTGTTCTCAACTGGCCTACCTGGTTAAATAAAGGTGTTCTCAACTAGCCTACCTGGTTAAATAAAGGTGTTCTCAACTAACCTACCTGGTTAAATAAAGGTGTTCTCAACTAGCCTACCTGGTTAAATAAAGGTGTTCTCAACTAGCCTACCCGGTTAAATATAGGTGTTCTCAACTAACCTACCTGGTTAAATAAAGGTGTTCTCAACTAGCCTACCTGGTTAAATAAAGGTGTTCTCAACTAGCCTACCTGGTTAAATAAAGGTGTTCTCAACTAGCCTACCTGGTTAAATAAAGGTGTTCTCAACTAGCCTACCTGGTTAAATAAAGGTGTTCTCAACTGGCCTACCTGGTTAAATAAAGGTGTTCTCAACTGGCCTACCTGGTTAAATAAAGGTGTTCTCAACTGGCCTACCTGGTTAAATAAAGGTGTTCTCAACTAACCTACCTGGTTAAATAAAGGTGTTCTCAACTAGCCTACCTGGTTAAATAAAGGTGTTCTCAACTGGCCTACCTGGTTAAATAAAGGTGTTCTCAACTGGCCTACCTGGTTAAATAAAGGTGTTCTCAACTGGCCTACCTGGTTAAATAAAGGTGTTCTCAATGGCCTACCTGGTTAAATAAAGGTGTTCTCAACTGGCCTACCTGGTTAAATAAAGGTGTTCTCAACTAGCCTACCTGGTTAAATAAAGGTGTTCTCAACTGGCCTACCTGGTTAAATAAAGGTGTTCTCAACTAGCCTACCTGGTTAAATAAAGGTGTTCTCAACTGGCCTACCTGGTTAAATAAAGGTGTTCTCAACTGGCCTACCTGGTTAAATAAAAGGTGTTCTCAACTAGCCTACCTGGTTAAATAAAGGTGTTCTCCAACTGGCCTACCTGGTTAAATAAAGGTGTTCTCAACTAGCCTACCTGGTTAAATAAAGGTGTTCTCAACTGGCCTACCTGGTTAAATAAAGGTGTTCTCAACTAGCCTACCTGGTTAAATAAAGGTGTTCTCAACTAGCCTACCTGGTTAAATAAAGGTGTTCTCAACTGGCCTACCTGGTTAAATAAAGGTGAAATAAAAATAAAAATAAATAAAAATAAAAAGCGGGACTGCCTTTAAAAAGCAACAAATCTTTGAAAATGGCCTATGTGGCATCGATATGAGTCAGGAAAGTTATTCTAGCGTCAAAATTGACTACAAAGCGTAACTAGAATACATTTGTTTTTGATTTGACGATGTACATTTGCTGCAACCAAAACACCTTTCGTACGATGTTTTAGTTGGGCAATTTTACATATTTGGGGGAAAAAAAATACCAAAATGAATTATCTTAAGATTCATTCTTGGGATTTTGAGGATGTGAAATATGCAGTGCTTTATGGGGGGGGGACAAACATCATTACCCGGATACACACCTACAACACTGAAATCTTTATTAAAATGTTTATGAGCAACGTGCCAAATCGGCATGTTCAGCGGCTCTTTAAGGCCGTATTAGTGTCTGACTTAGTGACTCTAAGGCCGTATTAGTGTCTGACTTAGTGACTCTAAGACCGTATTAGTGTCTGACTTAGTGACTCTTTAAGGCCGTATTAGTGTCTGACTTAGTGACTCTAAGGCCGTATTAGTGTCTGACTTAGTGACTCTAAGGCCGTATTAGTGTCTGACTTAGTGACTCTAAGGCCGTATTAGTGTCTGACTTAGTGACTCTAAGGCCGTATTAGTGTCTGACTTAGTGACTCTAAGGTCTATTAGTGTCTGACTTAGTGACTCTAAGGCCGTATTAGTGTCTGACTTAGTGACTCTAAGGCCGTATTAGTGTCTGACTTAGTGACTCTAAGGCCGTATTAGTGTCTGACTTAGTGACTCTAAGGCCGTATTAGTGTCTGACTTAGTGACTCTAAGGCCGTATTAGTGTCTGACTTAGTGACTCTAAGGCCGTATTAGTGTCTGACTTAGTGACTCTAAGGCCGTATTAGTGTCTGACTTAGTGACTCTAAGGCCGTATTAGTGTCTGACTTAGTGACTCTAAGGCCGTATTAGTGTCTGACTTAGTGACTCTTTAAGGCCGTATTAGTGTCTGACTTAGTGACTCTAAGGCCGTATTAGTGTCTGCCTTAGTGACTCTTTAAGGCGTATTAGTGTCTGACTTAGTGACTCTTTAAGGCCGTATTAGTGTCTGACTTAGTGACTCTTTAAGGCCGTATTAGTGTCTGACTTAGTGACTCTAAGGCCGTATTAGTGTCTGCCTTAGTGACTCTTTAAGGCCGTATTAGTGTCTGACTTAGTGACTCTAAGGCCGTATTAGTGTCTGACTTAGTGACTCTAAGGCCGTATTAGTGTCTGCCTTAGTGACTCTAAGGCCGTATTAGTGTCTGCCTTAGTGACTCTTTAAGGCCGTATTAGTGTCTGACTTAGTGACTCTAAGGCCGTATTAGTGTCTGACTTAGTGACTCTAAGGCCGTATTAGTGTCTGACTTAGTGACTCTAAGGCCGTATTAGTGTCCTGACTTAGTGACTCTAAGGCCGTATTAGTGTCTGACTTAGTGACTCTAAGGCCGTATTAGTGTCTGACTTAGTGACTCTTTAAGGCCGTATTAGTGTCTGACTTAGTGACTCTTTAAGGCCGTATTAGTGTCTGACTTAGTGACTCTTTAAGGCCGTATTAGTGTCTGACTTAGTGACTCTAAGGCCGTATTAGTGTCTGACTTAGTGACTCTTTAAGGCCGTATTAGTGTCTGACTTAGTGACTCTAAGGCCGTATTAGTGTCTGACTTAGTGACTCTAAGGCCGTATTAGTGTCTGACTTAGTGACTCTCTAAGGCCGTATTAGTGTCTGACTTAGTGGCTCTAAGGCCGTATTAGTGTCTGACTTAGTGACTCTAAGGCCGTATTAGTGTCTGACTTAGGGGTAACTTGAGCAGTGACTTGTGTATCCCCAGTCCCTTGCAGTGAACAGAGATTCTCCCCTGTAGAACACACACTCTCTCTGGCTGACCAGGTCTGAGGTAACGCTGACCTGCGTGTGATTGGCTGACCAGGTCTGAGGTAACGCTGACCTGCGTGTGATTGGCTGACCAGGTCTGAGGTAACGCTGACCTGCGTGTGATTGGCTGACCAGGTCTGAGGTAACGCTGACCTGCGTGTGATTGGCTGACCAGGTCTGAGGGGTAACGCTGACCTGCGTGTGATTGGCTGACCAGGTCTGAGGTAGTGACCTGCGTGTGATTGGCTGACCAGGTCTGAGGTAACGCTGACCTGCGTGTGACGGGCTGACCAGGTCTGAGGTAAAACGCTTGACCTGCGTGTGATTGGCAGACCAGGTCTGAGTGTAACGCTGACCTGCGTGTGATTGGCTGACCAGGTCTGAGGTAACGCTGACCTGCGTGTGATTGGCTGACCAGGTCTGAGGTAACGCTGACCTGCGTGTGATTGGCAGACCAGGTCTGAGGTAACGCTGACCTGCGTGTGATTGGCTGACCAGGTCTGAGGTAACACTGACCTGCGTGTGATTGGCTGACCAGGTCTGAGGTAACGCTGACCTGCGTGTGACGGGCTGACCAGGTCTGGGTAACACTGACCTGCGTGTGATTGGCTGACCAGGTCTGAGGTAACGCTGACCTGCGTGTGATTGGCAGACCAGGTCTGAGGTAACACTGACCTGCGTGTGATTGGCAGACCAGGTCTGGAGGTAACACTGACCTGTGTGTGGCCAGGCTGACCAGGTCTGAGGTAACACTGACCTGTGTGTGACGGGCTGACCAGGTCTGAGGTAACGCTGACCTGCGTGTGATTGGCAGACCAGGTCTGAGGTAACACTGACCTGCGTGTGATGTCTAACCAGGTCTGGAGGTAACACTGACCTGTGTGTGACGGGCTGACCAGGTCTGAGGTAACACTGACCTGCGTGTGATTGGCAGACCAGGTCTGGAGGTAACACTGACCTGCGTGTGATTGGCTGACCAGGTCTGGAGGTAACGCTGACCTGCGTGCGATTGGCTGACCAGGTCACAGGTTAAAAAGTCGAGGAAAGAACAGCACTGGCCATGTACTGTATGCAGAATGGTCAACGTTCAGAACTATAGTGGGAACATCATGGACGACATGTGAGATACAGGGTCTTCAGAAAGTATACAAACCCTTATTCCACATGTTGTTGTGTTTACAGCCGGAATATAAAATGGAATAAATTGTAGATTTTTGTGTGTCACTGGCCTACACACACACACACACACACACACACACACAATACCCTATAATGTCAAAGTGGAATTATGTTATTAGAAAAAAATCATTAAAAAATGATAAGCTGAAATGTCTTGAGTCGATAAGTATTCAACCACTATGTTATGGCTGAAATGTCTTGAGTCGATAAGTATTCAACCACTATGTTATGGCTGAAATGTCTTGAGTCGATAAGTATTCAAAACACTATGTTATGGCTGAAATGTCTTGAGTCGATAAGTATTCATCCACTATGTTATGGCTGAAATGTCTTGAGTCGATAAGTATTCAACCACTATGTTATGGCTGAAATGTCTTGAGTCGATAAGTATTCATCCACTATGTTATGGCTGAAATGTCTTGAGTCGATAAGTATTCAACCACTATGTTATGGCTGAAATGTCTTGAGTCGATAAGTATTCAAACACTATGTTATGGCTGAAATGTCTTGAGTCGATAAGTATTCAAACACTATGTTATGGCTGAAATGTCTTGAGTCGATAAGTATTCAACCACTATGTTATGGCTGAAATGTCTTGAGTCGATAAGTATTCATCCACTATGTTATGGCTGAAATGTCTTGAGTCGATAAGTATTCAACCACTATGTTATGGCTGAAGAATGTCTTGAGTCGATAAGTATTCATCCACTATGTTATGGCTGAAATGTCTTGAGTCGATAAGTATTCAACCACTATGTTATAGCTGAAATGTCTTGAAATCGGTAATATTCCAAACACTATGTTATTATGAAATGTCTTGAGTCGATAAGTATTCATCCACTATGTTATGGCTGAAATGTCTTGAGTGGAGATAAGTATTCATCCACTATGTTATGGCTGAAATGTCTTGAGTCGATAAGTATTCATCCACTATGTTATGGCAAACGGAAACAGTTCAGGAGTCAGAATGTGCTTTCATGAGTCCCATAATAAGTTGCATGGACTCACTCTGTGTGCGATAATAGTGTTTAACATGATTTTGAATGACTCTCTCATTTCTAGCCTCTACACATACAGATAACCGTAAGGTCACTCCCAGTCGAGCCGTGAATTTCAAACACAGATTCAACCACAAGACAAGGAGTTTTCCTGCCTCAGAAAGGACACCTATTGGTAGATGGGTACACATAAGAAGCAGACATTGAATATCCCTTTGTGAAGGTTATTAATTACACTTTGGATGGTGTATCAGCCTATTACCAGTCACTACAAAGATACAGGCGTCCTTCCTAACTCAGTTGCCGGAGAGGAAGGAAACTGCTCAGGGATCATCAGGCCAATGGTGTCTTTTAAAACAGTTACATAGTTTGTGAGATAGTATTGACTGGCGGATGGATCAACAACATTTTGGTTGCTCACAATGCTAACATAAATACGAGTGAAAGAAGGAGAGAAGCACCCATACCAGAATAAAAATATTCCAAAACATGCTTCCTGTTTGCAACAAGGAACTAAAGTAAATCTGCAAAGAAATGCAACTTTATGTCCTGAATACAAAGCGATATATTTGGAACAATCAACACATCACGAGTACCACTCTTCATATTTTTCAAGCATGGGTGGTGACTGCATCATGTTATGGGTATGCTTGTCAAAGAAACGGAATAGAGCTAAGCACAGGTAAAATCCTAGAGGAAAACCTGGTTCAGTCTGTTTTCCAACAGACACTGGGGAGGCAAATGCACCTTTCAGCAGGACAATAACCACATAAACACAGACCAAATCTACACTGTGGTTGCTTGCAAGACTACACTGAGCGTTTCTGGGTGGCCGTGTTACAGTTTTGAAAACTTATCTATGGCAATATTTAGAAAATGGCTGTCTAGCAATGTCAACAACCAACTTGATAGAGCTTGAAGAATTCTTTAAAGAATAATGTGCAAATACTGTACAATCAGGTGTGCAAAGCTCTTAGAGACTTACAGAAAGGCACAGCTCTTAAGAGACTTACCCAGAAAGACTCACAAATCTTAGAGACTTACCCAGAAGAGCGCTGTAATATCTGCTAAAGGTGATTTTAACATGTGTATTGACTCAGGGGGTGTGAATAACATGTAAATTCGCTATTTCTGAATTTAATTTTCAATACATTTGCTAACATTTCTAAAAACATGTTTTCACATTGTCATTATGGGGTATTGTAATGTCATTATGGGGTATTGTAATGTCATTATGGGGCCATTGTGATATCATTATGGGGCATTGTAATGTCATTATGGGGTATTGTGATGTCATTATGGGGTATTGTGATGTCATTATGGGGTGTTGTGAAGTACCGTGTAGTTGTGATATCTTTATGGGGTATTGTGATATGTTATGAGACATTACCTTGATATCTTTATGGGAATATTGTGATATCATTATGGGGTATTGTGATATCATTATGAATTGTGATTATCTTTATGGGGTATTGTGATATCATTATGGGGTATTGTGATATCTTTATGGGGGTATTGTGATATCTTTATGGTGTGTGATATCATTATGGGGTATTGTGATATCTTTATGGGGGTATTGTGATATCTTTATGGGGTATTGTGATATCTTTTATGGGGTATTGTGATATCTTTATGGGGTATTGATATCATTATGGGGTATTGTGATATCTTTATGGGGGTATTGTGATATCTTTATGGGGTATTGTGATATCATTATGGGGTATTGTGATATCTTTATGGGGTATTGTGATATCTTTATGGGGTATTGTGATATCTTTATGGGGTATTGTGATATCATTATGGGGTATTGTGATATCTTTATGGGGTATTGTGATATCATTATGGGGTATTGTGATATCTTTATGGGGTATTGTGATATCTTTATGGGGTATTGTGATATCTTTATGGGGTATTGTGTGTTGGTGGGTGAGAAACAAAATATATTTAATCCATTTTGAATTCAGGCTGTAGCACAACAAAATGTGGAATAAGTCAAGGTGTATGAATACTTTCTGAAGACACTGTATATCCATAACTAAACATAACGTATGACTCTCAGGATGCAATTCTCTGACAGACCTCTCGGAGGCGCTGTTGCCCATGAAGGTCCCGAACTGCGAGGCGTAGGTGTGTTCGAAGAGCAGAACCAGGAAGTGTTGTGAGAACTGGAAGGAGCAGGGGAACTGGCGGAGGATCTGCCACACACAGTCGAGGAAGAGCAGGAACACCGGGGCTTCTGAGGCTACTGTTACTGTAGGCTGACTGGGAACAAAAACGCTGCTGGAGCCCAGTAGCCCGCCCTAGAGGGAGAGGAGATATAACAATAAACACATTACTAAACTTAGAATCAGCTATTAGAGAGTTCCAGAACCCACTGGATTCTCTAACTCAGCTATTAGAGAGAGTTCAGAACCCGCACTGGATTCTCTAACTCAGCTATTAGAGAGTTCAGAACCCACTGGATTCTCTAACTCAGCTATTAGAGAGAGTTCCAGAACCCACTGGATTCTCTAACTCAGCTATTAGAGAGAGCACCAGAACCCACTGGATTCTCTAACTCAGCTATTAGAGAGGCCAGAACCCACTGGATTCTCTAACTCAGCAATTAGAGAGAGTACCAGAACCCACTGGATTCTCTAACTCAGCTATTAGAGAGAGTTCAGAACCCACTGGATTCTCTAACTCAGCTATTAGAGAGTACCAGAACCCACTGGATTCTCTAACTCAACTATTAGAGAGAGTACCAGAACCCACTGGATTCTCTAACTCAGCTATTAGAGAGAGTACCAGAACCCACTGGATTCTCTAACTCAGCTATTAGAGAGCACCAGAACCCACTGGATTCTCTAACTCAGCTATTAGAGAGTTCCAGAACCCACTGGATTCTCTAACTCAGCTATTAGAGCACCAGAACCCACTGGATTCTCTAACTCAGCTATTAGATTTTTTCATTTATATATTTTTTTTTTATTTCACCTTTATTTAACCAGGTTTGAGAACACCTTTATTTAACCAGGTAGGCCAGTTGAGAACACCTTTATTTAACCAGGTAGGGCAAGTTGAGAACAAGTTCTCATTTACAATTGTGACCTGGCCAAGATAAAAACAAAAACAGTTCGACAGATACAACGACACAGAGTTACACAGATGTGTTTCCACACGGCCGTGGGGTGAGACAGGGATGCAGCACAAGCCCCACCCTCTTCAACATAAATACAGTGAATTCGGAAAGTATTCAGACCTTGACTTTTCCACATTTTCTTACGTTACAGCCTTATTCTAAAATAGATTTGTTTTTTTCCTCAATCGACAAACAACCCATAATGAAAGCGAAAACACATGTTTTCAGAAATGTATAAAAAGTTAAACTGACATATCACATTTAAATAAGAATTCAGACCCTTTTCAGTACTTTGTTGAAGCACCTTTGGCAGAGATTCCAGCCTCAAGTCTTCTTGGGTTTGACGCTACCAGCTTGGCACACCTGTACTTTGGGCAGTTTCTCCCATTCTTCTCTGCAGATCTTCTCAAGCTCTGTCAGGTTGGATGGGGAGAGTTGCTGCACAGCTATTTTCAGGTCTCTCCAGAGATGTTAGATTGGGTTCAAGTCCGGGCTCTGGCGGGCTACTCAAGGACATTCAGAGACTTGTCCCAGAAGCCACTCCTGCGTTGGAAGTATATATATATTTTTTCATATAAATTTGCCAGAAGTTCTAAAAGCTGTTTCCGCTTTGTCTTTATGGGGTTTTGTGTGTAGATTGATGAGGATTATTTTCTTCACCCATTTAAGAATAAGGATGAATTGGCGAAAGGCACTAGAACAGTCAGCAGCACCTGGCCTCACCCCTACTAGCAGCACCTGGCCTCACCCTACTAGCAGCACCTGGCCTCACCCTACTAGCAGCACCTGGCCTCACCCTACCAGCACCTGGCCTCACCCTACTAGCAGCACCTGGCCTCACCCTACTAGCAGCACCTGGCCTCACCCTACTAGCAGCACCTGGCCTCACCCTACTAGCAGCACCTGGCCTCACCCTACTAGCAGCACCTGGCCTCACCCTACTAGCAGCACCTGGCCTCACCCCTACTGGCAGCACCTGGCCTCACCCTACTAGCAGCACCTGGCCTCACCCTACTAGAATCTGAAGTCAAATGTCTCCTGTTTGCAGATTAATCTGGGTGTTTCTGTCCCCAACCAAAAGGAGGGGTCTACAGCAGCACCTAGATCTTCTGCACAGATTCTGACAGACCTGGGCCCAGACAGACCTGGGCCCTGACAGTAAATCTCAGTAAGACAAAAATGATGGAGTCCCATCATCAGTTCAGGGCTCAGGGTGTGTGTGTGTGGTGTGTGTGTTACCTGCAGCCACTCTCTCTCCCACTAAAGCTTGGAATCCTTGAATGGTCCTGCAGGCTGGGTCCAGGATGATCTGAGCCAGAGACGTCACCTGTAGGGTCGAGTCTGTCCCCTCTGTCCCGTGCACAAGTACTGACGCACCCTCCCTGAGACAGACAGACGCGAGAAGGATAAAAGTTTGAGTTTAACTTAAAGAGAGACAGAGATAGATAGATAGCTATAGAGGTTATCTACCTGTCGATGCACTGAGCAGCCAGACAGGCAGTCGTGAGGATCTCCTTTGACGTGAGTCTGCCAATTAGAAGCCTCTAGTTTACTGAGCCAGCGGTCCATACTGTGGCTCTGGTCATTACAGGCTTCTACCAGCTTTATCAGGCTCTCCTGGAGGATACTGACCCAAGGGGGAGAGGAGAGGTTATAATAGACTTCAACCAGCTTTATCAGGCACTCCTGGAGGATACTGGACCTGGGTGTGGGGGGTTGTAACAGACTTCTTCCAGCTTTATCAGGCTCTCCTGGAGGATACTGAACCTGGGGGGGTTATAACAGACTTCTACCAGCTTTACCAGGCTCTCCTGGAGGATCCAGGGGGGAGAGGTTATCAGGCTCTCCACTTTACATAATTTGGGTTAGGGTTAGGGTTAATTTTCATAATTTGGTTTGATTGATATACTTGGATGTGTAGTGTCAGCATACTGTCAGTAGATGTGGATAGAAAACACACAATCATGTCTGTGAGTATAACAGAACTTATTTGGCAGGCAAAACCCAGAGGACAAACGGTTCTGATTTTTTATTTATTTTTTAGGTCACTTTTCATTTCAAATGAATTTTCATTGGGAATCCAGGATTTCTAAATCGACTTTCCTGCAGTTCCTATCACTTCCACTGGATGTCAACAGTCTTTAGAAAATGGTTGAGGTTTTTCCTTTTGAGAAATGAAGAAGTAACACTGTTCAGAACGAGGCTCCAGTCTAGTCACACCTAAAGTTGTATTAGGAAAGTAGTCAAAACAAATCCAATTGTATTTGTCACATACACATGTTTAGCAGATGTTAATGGTCACATGTTTAGCAGATGTTAGTGGTCACATGGTTAGCAGATGTTAGTGGTCACATGGTTAGCAGATGTTAATGGTCACATGTTTAGCAGATGTTAGTGGTCACATGGTTAGCAGATGTTAGTGGTCACATGGTTAGCAGATGTTAATGGTCACATACACATGTTTAGCAGATGTTAGTGGTCACATGTTTAGCAGATGTTATTGGTCACATACACATGTTTAGCAGATGTTATTTGTCACATACACATGGTTAGCAGATGTTATTGGTCACATGTTTAGCAGATGTTAGTGGTCACATGTTTAGCAGATGTTAATGGTCACATACACATGTTTAGCAGATGTTAGTGGTCACATGTTTAGCAGATGTTAATGGTCACATACACATGTTTAGCAGATGTTAGTGGTCACATGTTTAGCAGATGTTAATGGTCACATACACATGTTTAGCAGATGTTAGTGGTCACATACACATGTTTATCAGATGTTATTGGTCACATACACATGGTTAGCAGATGTTATTGGTCACATGGTTAGCAGATGTTAATGGTCACATACACATGTTTAGCAGATGTTAGTGGTCACATGTTTAGCAGATGTTAATGGTCACATACACATGTTTAGCAGATGTTAGTGGTCACATACACATGGTTAGCAGATGTTATTGGTCACATGGTTAGCAGATGTTAATGGTCACATACACATGTTTAGCAGATGTTAGTGGTCACATGTTTAGCAGATGTTAATGGTCACATACACATGTTTAGCAGATGTTAGTGGTCACATGTTTAGCAGATGTTAATGGTCACATACACATGTTTAGCAGATGTTAGTGGTCACATGTTTAGCAGATGTTAATGGTCACATACACATGTTTAGCAGATGTTAGTGGTCACATACACATGTTTATCAGATGTTAATGCTCACATACACATGTTTATCAGATGTTAGTGGTCACATACACATGGTTAGCAGATGTTATTGGTCACATGGTTAGCAGATGTTAATGGTCACATACACATGTTTAGCAGATGTTAGTGGTCACATGTTTAGCAGATGTTAATGGTCACATACACATGTTTAGCAGATGTTAGTGGTCACATACACATGGTTAGCAGATGTTATTGGTCACATGGTTAGCAGATGTTAATGGTCACATACACATGTTTAGCAGATGTTAGTGGTCACATGTTTAGCAGATGTTAATGGTCACATACACATGTTTAGCAGATGTTAGTGGTCACATGTTTAGCAGATGTTAATGGTCACATACACATGTTTAGCAGATGTTAGTGGTCACATGTTTAGCAGATGTTAATGGTCACATACACATGTTTAGCAGATGTTAGTGGTCACATACACATGTTTATCAGATGTTAATGGTCACATACACATGTTTATCAGATGTTAGTGGTCACATACACATGGTTAGCAGATGTTATTGGTCACATGGTTAGCAGATGTTAATGGTCACATACACATGTTTAGCAGATGTTAGTGGTCACATGTTTAGCAGATGTTAATGGTCACATGGTTAGCAGATGTTAATGGTCACATACACATGGTTAGCAGATGTTAGTGGTCACATGGTTAGCAGATGTTAATGGTCACATACACATGTTTAGCAGATGTTAGTGGTCACATGGTTAGCAGATGTTAGTGGTCACATGGTTAGCAGATGTTAATGGTCACATGGTTAGCAGATGTTAATGGTCACATACACATGTTTAGCAGATGTTAGTGGTCACATGGTTAGCAGATGTTAGTGGTCACATGGTTAGCAGATGTTAATGGTCACATGGTTAGCAGATGTTAATGGTCACATGGTTAGCAGATGTTAATGGTCACATACACATGTTTAGCAGATGTTAATGGTCACATACACATGGTTAGCAGATGTTAATGGTCACATGGATAGCAGATGTTAGTGGTCACATGGTTAGCAGATGTTAATGGTCACATACACATGTTTAGCAGATGTTAATGGTCACATACACATGTTTAGCAGATGTTAGTGGTCACATACACATGTTTAGCAGATGTTAATGGTCACATGGTTAGCAGATGTTAGTGGTCACATGGTTAGCAGATGTTAATGGTCACATACACATGTTTAGCAGATGTTAATGGTCACATACACATGTTTAGCAGATGTTAATGGTCACATACACATGTTTAGCAGATGTTAATGGTCACATACACATGTTTAGCAGATGTTAGTGGTCACATACACATGTTTAGCAGATGTTAATGGTCACATACACATGTTTAGCAGATGTTAATGGTCACATACACATGTTTAGCAGATGTTAGTGGTCACATACACATGTTTAGCAGATGTTAGTGGTCACATACACATGTTTAGCAGATGTTAGTGGTCACATACACATGTTTAGCAGATGTTAATGGTCACATACACATGTTTAGCAGATGTTAATGGTCACATACACATGTTTAGCAGATGTTAATGGTCACATACACATGTTTAGCAGATGTTAATGGTCACATACACATGTTTAGCAGATGTTAATGGTCACATACACATGTTTAGCAGATGTTAGTGCGAGTGTAGCGAAATGCTTGTGCTTCTAGATCCGACAATGCAGTAATAACCGACAAGTAATCTAACTAACAATTCCAAAACTACTACCGTATAGACACAATTGTAAGGGGATAAAGAATATGTACATAAAGATATATGAATGAGTGATGGTACAGAGCAGCATAGGCAAGATACAGTAGATGGTATTGAGTACAGTATATACATATGAGATGAGTATGTAAACAAAGTGGCATAGTTCAAGTGGCTAGTGATACATGTATTACATAAGGATGCAGTAGATGATATAGAGTACAGTATATACGTATACATATGAGATGAATAATGTAGGGTATGTAAACATATTAGGTAGCATTGTTTAAAGTGGCAAGTGATATATTTTACATCATTTCCCATCAATTCCCATTATTAAAGTGGCTGGAGTTGAGTCAGTGTGTTGGCAGCAGCCACTCACTGTTAGTGGTGGCTGTTTAACAGTCTGATGGCCTTGAGATAGAAGCTGTTTTTCAGTCTCTCGGTCCCAGCTTTGATGCACCTGTACTGACCTCGCCTTCTGGATTATAGCGGGGTGAACAGGCAGTGGCTCGGGTGGTTGTTGTCCTTGATGATCTTTATGGCCTTCCTGTAACATCGGGTGGTGTAGGTGTCCTGAGGGCAGGTAGTTTGCCCCCGGTGATGCGTTGTGCAGACCTCACTACCCTCTGGAGGGCCTTACGGTTGTGGGCGGAGCAGTTGCCGTACCAGGCGGTGATACAGCCCGACAGGATGCTCTCGATTGTGCATCTGTAGAAGCTTGTGAGTGCTTTTGGTGACAAGCCAAATTTCTTCAGCCTCCTGAGGTTGAAGAGGCGCTGCTGCGCCTTCTTCACGATGCTGTCTGTGTGGGTGGACCAATTCAGTTTGTCTGTGATGTGTACGCCGAGGAACTTAAAACTTACTACCCTCTCCACTAGTGTTCCATCGATGTGGATAGGGGGGTGTTCCCTCTGCTGTTTCCTAAAGACCACAATCATCTCCTTAGTTTTGTTGACGTTGAGTGTGAGGTTATTTTCCTGACACCACACTCCGAGGGCCCTCACCTCCCTCCCTGTAGGCCGTCTCGTCGTTGTTGGTAATCAAGCCTACCACTGTTGTGTCGTCCGCAAACTTGATGATTGAGTTGGAGGCGTGCGTGGCCACGCAGTCGTGGGTGAACAGGGAGTACAGGAGAGGGCTCAGAACTCACCCTTGTGGGGCCCCAGTGTTGAGGATCAGTGGGGTGGAGATGTTGTTGCCTACCCTAACCACCTGGGGGCGGCCCGTCAGGAAGTCCAGTACCCAGTTGGCCCTCTTGAAGCATGTGGGAACAACAGACTGGGATAGGGATTGATTGAATATGTCCGTAAACACACCAGCCATCTGGTCTGTACATGCTCTGAGGGCGCGGCTGGGGATGCCGTCAGGGCCTGCAGCGTTGCGAGGGTTGACACGTTTAAATGTTTTCCTCACCTCGGCTGCAGTGAAGGAGAGTCTGCATGTTTTAGTTGTGGGCAGTGTCAGTGGCACTGTATTGTCCTCAAAGCGGGCAAAAAAGTAATTTAGTCTGCCTGGGAGCAAGACATCCTGGTCCGTGACGGTGCGGTTTTCTTTTTGTAATCCGTGATTGACTGTAGACCCTGCCAAATACCTCTTGTGTCTGAGCCGTTGAATTGAGATTCTACTTTGTCTCTATACTGACGCTTAGCTTGTTTGATTGCCTTATCGGAGGGAATAGTTACACTGTTTGTATTCGGTCATGTTTCCAGTCACCTTGCCCTGATTAAAAGCAGTGGTTCGCGCTTTCAGTTTCACGCAAATGCTGCCAACAATCCACGGTTTCTGGTTTGGGAATGTTTTAATCGTTGCTATGGGAACGACATCTTCAACGCATGTTCTATTGAACTCGCACACCGAATTCGTCAATGTTGTCGTCTGATGCAATACGGAACATATCCCAGTCCACGTGATGGAAGCAGTCTTGAAGCGTGGAATCAGATTGGTCGGACCAGCGTTGAACAGACCTCAGCTCAGGGAGCTTCTTGTTTTAGTTTCTGTCTGTAGGCAGGGATCAACAAAATGGGAGTCGCGGTCAGCTTTTCCGAAAGGAGGGCGGGGCAGGGCCTTATATGCGTCGCGGAAGTTAGAGTAACAATGATCCAAGGTTTTACCAGCCCTGGTTGCGCAATCGATATGCTGATAAAATTTAGGGAGTCTTGTTTTCAGATTAGCCTTGTTAAAATCCCCAGCTACAATGAATACAGCCTCCGGATATATGGATTCCAGTTTGCAAAGAGTCAAATAAAGTTTGTTCAGAGCCATCGATGTGTCTGCTTGGGGGGCTGTGATTATAATCGAAGAGAATTCCCTTGGTAGATAATGCGGTCTACATTTGATTGTGAGGAATTCTAAATCAGGTGAACAGAAGGACTTGAGTTCCTGTATGTTGTTGTGGCCACACAACGTCACGTTAACCATAAAGCATAATTTCTTTGAATTTGGCGTTCTGCATTTCAAGTGGCTTTTGGCCAGCGTCCACCATATCCAAGAGAGGTTAAGCTACATTTGTTATAACGTGGACAGTTTAACACTTTTCGGGGATGCTTGATTCTTTTCATTGCTTTACTGGAAAGCTTAGAATAAGTAGACATGCTCATGTTATTTATGTTAGTGCAGCAACACAGTAGACTGTCTACTAGGGCACACCGCGTCAGTTCTGACAGTATACATCTGGTTCATAGGTACATGATTACTGCTGTGGGATCAGCAAAGGCATTCAGGGAAATAAGAGGGACATAAATTAGCTTACTTACATTTTGTGTACCAACGTCCCTGGGATAATGTACATTTACTGAAGCATTATGATGACTCAGAGACACAATGGTAGGGATTAACTGAGCTGGATTTGGGTCATTGATAAGTCATTGTCTCAACAGCCTTATAACGCTGTGAAAGGATCCAGGAACCCAAATTATTGATGTCCTGATGCAGGTTTATAATGTTTAGGATCAGATTATTGATGTCCTGATGCAGGTTTATAATGTTTAGGATCAGATTATTGATGTCCTGATACAGGTTTATAATGTTTAGGATCAGATTATTGATGTCCTGATGCAGGTTTATAATGTTTAGGATCAGTTTATTGATGTCCTGATGCAGGTTATTGATGTCCTGATGCAGGTTTATAATGCTTAGGATCAGTTTATTGATGTCCTGATGCAGGTTTATGTTTAGGATCAGTTTATTGATGTCCTGATACAGATTTATAATGTTTAGGATCAGATTATTGATGTCCTGATGCAGGTTATTGATGTCCTGATGCAGGTTTATAATGTTTAGGATCAGTTTATTGATGTCCTGATGCAGGTTTTATAATGTTTGGGGTAGCTTGTTGATGTCCTGATGCAGGTTTATAATGTTAGAGAGCAGATTATTGATGTCCTGATACAGGTTTATAATGTTAGGGAGCAGGTTATTGATGTCCTGATGCAGGTTTTATAATGTTAGAGAGCAGATTATTGATGTCCTGATACAGGTTTATAATGTTAGAGAGCAGATTATTGATGTCCTGATACAGGTTTATAATGTCTGGGAGTAGCTTGTTGATGGTCTGTACTCGTGCTCCTGGATAGCACAACGTACTCCAGGGACTGAGACATTTCTCACCATTGAACTGTCCAATACAGCAGCAGGAGAAGGGAACGGGAGAAATCCGCCCATTCCTACCACTTACACAATTATTTGAACCTTTCCACGGCCCACGAGAAGCAGGATAGAGTGCGCCCCGTTGCTCCCGGGGCGATAGGTCCACACCTCCCACAGCAGGCAGTGCCCGGTCAGATCCAAAGAGGGGGAAGGAGTCGAACCGGCGACAAAGCTGCTGCTGGCGTCCAGAACCGCCATCGCAGACACAGGCACCATCGATGATGGGCGCCTGCAGATCAGGCACCAATGGGGAGCGAAGCTATTCTTATATCAATCTTTTTCACCTACTTCACTACAAGATGGATGAGAAGAAGCAGATGGAGAAGACTTCCTTGGCAGCCTAGTTCCAGGTAGCACAGACCATTCCGATAAGGACAGATGTGAAGATGGGGAACATCATCCATCAGCCCCGAGTGGCGTCCAGCCATCATCCATCAGCCCAGTGGCGTCCAGCCATCATCCATCAGCCCCGAGTGGCGTCCAGCCATCATCCATCAGCCGAGCGGCGTCCAGCCATCATCCATCAGCCCCGGTGGCGCCAGCCATCATCCATCAGCCCCGAGTGGCGTCCAGCCATCATCCATCAGCCCAGTGGCGTCCAGCCATCATCCATCAGCCCCGAGTGGCGTCCAGCCATCATCCATCAGCCCCGAGTGGCGTCCAGCCATCATCCATCAGCCCCGAAAGTGGCGTCCAGCCATCATCCATCAGCCCCGAAAGTGGTGTCCAGCCATCATCCATCAGCCCCGAGTGGCGTCCAGCCATCATCCATCAGCCCAGTGGGGCTAACCATGTTTATGTGACTAATAACATCTGCTAACCATGTGTATGACTAACATCATCTGCTAACCATGTTTATGACCAATATCTGCTAAACGTATGTGACCATTAACATCTGCTAACCATGTGACCATTAACATCTGCTAACCATGTGACCATTAACATCTGCTAACCATGTGACCATTAACATCTACTAACCATGTGACCATAACATCTACTAACCATGTGACCATTAACATCTACTAACCATGTGATCAATAACATCTACTAACCATGTGACCATTAACATCTACTAACCATGTGACCATTAACATCTACTAACCATGTGACCAATAACATCTACTGACCATGTGACTAATAACATCTGCTAACCATGTTTATGTGACCGATAACATCTGCTAACCATGTTTATGTGATAAATAACATATGCTAACCATGTGTATGTGACAAATAACATCTGCTAACCATGTGTATGTGACCATTAACATCTGCTAACCATGTGACCAATAACATCTACTAACCATGTGACCATTAACATCTACTAACCATGTGTATGTGACTATTAACATCTACTAACCATGTGACTAATAACATCTGCTAACCATGTTTATGTGACCGATAACATCTGCTAACCATGTTTATGCAGTAATTAACATCTGCTGACCATGTGTATGTGACCATTAACATCTGCTAACCATGTGTATGTGACTAACATCTGCTAACCATGTGTATGTGACTAATAACATCTGCTAACCATGTGTATGTGACCAATAACATCTACTAACCATGTGTATGTGACCAATAACATCTGCTAACCATGTGTGACCAATAACATCTGCTAACCATGTGACCATTAACATCTACTAACATCTACTAACCATGTGACCAATAACATCTGCTAACCATGTGACTAATAACATCTGCTAACCATGTTTATGTGACCAATAACATCTGCTGACCATGTGACCATTAACATCTACTGACCATGTGTATGTGACTAATAGCATCTGCTAAACATGTGACCAATAACATCTGCTAACCATGTGTATGTGACTATTAACATCTACTAACCATGTGTATGTGACCAATAACATCTACTGACCATGTGTATGTGACTATTAACATCTACTAACTATGTGACCAATAACATCTACTAACCATGTGTATGTGACCAATAACATCTGCTGACCATGTGACCATTAACATCTACTAGCCATGTGTATGTGACCAATAACATCTACTGACCATGTGTATGTGACTAATAACATCTGCTAAACATGTGACCAATAACATCTGCTAACCATGTGTATGTGACTATTAACATCTACTAACCATGTGACTAATAACATCTGCTAACCATGTTTATGTGACCAATAACATCTGCTAACCATGTGTATGTGACTAATAACATCTGCTAACCATGTTTATGTGATCAATAACATCTGCTAACCATGTGTATGTGACAAATAACATCTGCTAACCATGTGTATGTGACCATTAACATCTGCTAAACATGTGACCATTAACATCTGCTAACCATGTGATCAATAACATATACTAACCATGTGACCATTAACATATACTAACCATGTGACCATTAACATATACTAACCATGTGACCATTAACATCTGCTAACCATGTGACCATTAACATCTACTAACCGTGTGACCATTAACATCTGCTAACCATGTGACCATTAACATCTGCTAACCATGTGACCATTAACATCTACTAACCATGTGACCATTAACATCTACTAACCATGTGACCATTAACATCTACTAACCATGTGACCATTAACATCTACTAACCATGTGTATGTGACCAATAACATCTGCTGACCATGTGACCAATAACATCTACTAACCATGTGACCAATAACATCTGCTAACCATGTGACCAATAACATCTACTAACCATGTGACCAATAACATCTGCTAACCATGTGACCAATAACATCTGCTAACCATGTGACCAATAACATCTGCTAACCATGTGACCAATAACATCTACTAACCATGTGACCAATAACATCTACTAACCATGTGTATGTGACCACAATATCTGCTAACCATGTTTGTGACCAATAACATCTGCTAACCATGTGTATGTGACCAATAACATCTGCTAACCATGTGTATGTGACAAATAACATCTGCTAACCATGTGTATGTGACTAATAACATCTGCTAACCATGTTTATGTGACCAATAACATCTGCTAACCATGTTTGTGACCAATAACAAATGCTAACCATATGTATGTGACTAATAACATCTGCTAACCATGTGTATGTGACCAATAACATCTGCTAACCATGTGTATGTGACCAATAACATCTGCTAACCATGTTTATGTGACCATTAACATCTGCTAACCATGTGTATGTGACCATTAACATCTGCTAACCATGTGATAAATAACATCTGCTAACCATGTGTATGTGACTAATAACATCTACTAACCATGTGACCAATAACATCTACTAACCATGTGACCAATAACATCTACTAACCATGTGACCAATAACATCTACTAACCATGTGTATGTGACCAATAACATCTGCTAACCATGTTTATGTGATAAATAACATCTGCTAACCATGTGTATGTGACAAATAACATCTGCTAACCATGTGTATGTGACCATTAACATCTGCTAACCATGTGACCAATAACATCTACTAACCATGTGTATGTGACTATTAACATCTACTAACCATGTGACTAATAACATCACTAAACCATGTGACCATTAACATCTACTAACCATGTGTATGTGACTATTAACATCTACTAACCATGTGACTAATAACATCTGCTAACCATGTTTATGGTGACCGATAACATCTGCTAAATCATGTTTATGTGATAAATAACATCTGCCAATCATGTATGTGACAAATAACATCTGCTAACCATGTGTATGTGACCAATAACATCTGCTAACCATGTGACCATTAACATCTGCTAACCATGTGATCAATAACATCTGCTAACCATGTGACCATTAACATCTACTAACCATGTGACCATTAACATCTACTAACCATGTGTATGTGACCAATAACATCTGCTGACCATGTGACCAATAACATCTACTAACCATGTGACCATTAACATCTACTAACCATGTGTATGTGACCAATAACATCTGCTAACCATGTTTGTGACCAATAACATCTGCTAACCATGTGTATGTGACCACAACATCTGCTAACCATGTGTATGTGACCAATAACATCTGCTAACCATGTGTATGTGACCAATAACATCTGCTAACCATGTGTATGTGACCAATAACATCTGCTAACCATGTGTATGTGACCAATAACATCTGCTAACCATGTGTATGTGACCAATAACATCTGCTAAACATGTGTATGTGACCACAACATCTGTAACCATGTGTATGTGACTAATAACATCTGCTAACCGTATGTGACTAATAACATCTGCTAACCATGTTTATGTGACCAATAACATCTGCTAACCATGTTTGTGACCAATAACATCTGCAACCATGTTTGTGACCAGGTAATAACATCTGCTAACCATGTGTATGTGACTAATAACATCTGCTAACCATGTGTATGTGACCAATAACATCTGCTAACCATGTGTATGTGACCAATAACATCTGCTAACCATGTGTATGTGACCAATAACATCTGCTAACCATGTTTATGTGACCAATAACATCTGCGAACCATGTTTGTGACCAATAACATCTGCTAACCATGTTTGTGACCAATAACATCTGCTAACCATGTATGTGACTAATAACATCTGCTAACCATGTGTGTGACCACAACATCTGCTAACCATGTGTATGTGACCACAACATCTGCGGACCATGTTTGTGACCAATAACATCTGCGGACCACGCCAGACCAATAACATCTGCTAACCATGTGTATGTGACTAATAACATTCAACCATGTGTATGTGACTAATAACATCTGCTAACCATGTGTATGTGACTAATAACATCTGCTAACCATGTGTATGTGACTAATAACATCTGCTAACCATGTGTATGTGACTAATAACATCTGCCAACCATGTGTATGTGACCAATAACATCTGCTAACCATGTGTATGTGACCAATAACATCTGCTAACCATGTTTATGTGACCAATAACATCTGCTAACCATGTGTATGTGACCATTAACATCTGCTGACCATGTGACCAATAACATCTGCTGACCATGTGACCAATAACATCTACTAACCATGTGACCATTAACATCTACTAACCATGTGTATGTGACCAATAACATCTGCTGACCATGTGACCAATAACATCTGCTGACCATGTGACCAAATAACATCTGCTGACCATGTTTGTGACCAATAACATCTGCAACCATGTGTATGTGACCAATAACATCTGCTAACCATGTGTATGTGACCAATAACATCTGCTAACCATGTGTATGTGACCACAACATCTGCTAACCATGTGTATGTGACAAATAACATCTGCTAACCATGTGTATGTGACCACAACATCTGCTAACCATGTGTATGTGACTAATAACATCTGCTAACCATGTTTGTGACCAATAACATCTGCTAACCATGTGTATGTGACAAATAACATCTGCTAACCATGTGTATGTGACTAATAACATCTGCTAACCATGTTTATGTGACCAATAACATCTGCTAACCATGTTTGTGACCAATAACATCTGCTAACCATGTTTGTGACCAATAACATCTGCTAACCATGTGTATGTGACCAATAACATCTGCTAACCATGTGTATGTGACCAATAACCTGCTAACCATGTGTATGTGACCACAACATCTGCTAACCATGTTTATGTGACCAATAACATCTGCTAACCATGTGATCAATAACATCTGCTAACCATGTGTATGTGACTAATAACATCTACCAACCATGTGACCAATAACATCTACTAACCATGTGACCATTAACATCTACTAACCATGTGTATGTGACCAATAACATCTACTGGACCATGTGACTAATAACATCTCAAACATGTGACCAATAACATCTGCTAACCATGTGTATGTGACTATTAACATCTACTAACCATGTGACTAATAACATCTGCTAACCATGTTTATGTGACCAATAACATCTAACCATGTTTATGTGATAAATAACATCTGCTAACCATGTGTATGTGACAAATAACATCTGCTAACCATGTGTGTATGTGACCATTAACATCTGCTAACCATGTAACCATTAACATCTGCTAACCATGTGATCAATAACATCTGCTAACCATGTGATCAATAACATCTACTAACCATGTGACCATTAACATCTGCTAACCATGTGACCATTAACATCTACTAACTATGTGACCATTAACATCTACTAACCATGTGTATGTGACCATTAACATCTACTAACCATGTGACCATTAACATCTACTTCAACCATGTGTATGTGACCAATAACATCTGCTAACCATGTGTATGTGACCAATAACATCTGCTAACCATGTGTATGTGACCAATAACATCTGCTAACCATGTGTATGTGACCAATAACATCTGCCAACCATGTGTATGTGACCAATAACATCTCAACCATGTGTATGTGACCAATAACATCTGCTAACCATGTGTATGTGACCAATAACATCTGCTAACCATGTGTATGTGACCAATAACATCTGCTAACCATGTGTATGTGACCAATAACATCTGCTAACCATGTGTATGTGACTACAACATCTGCTAACCATGTGTATGTGACTACTAACATCTGCTAACCATGTTTATGTGACCAATAACATCTGCTAACCATGTTTGTGACCAATAACATCTGCCAACCATGTGTATGTGACTAATAACATCTGCTAACCATGTGCATGTGACTAATAACATCTGCTAACCATGTGTATGTGACCACAACATCTGCTAACCATGTGTATGTGACTAATAACATCTGCTAACCATGTGTATGTGAAAATGTGATTTGATCACTATCACCCATTCCATCACCTAATAATATATATAATATAATTTAACTATCACCCTTCCATCACCTAATAATATATAATATAACTATCACCCTCCCATCACCTCTCTATAGCCTTGTGAATCCTCCTCCACTGTGGGTAGTTGGCCCTCTGATTCGAACCTCCTCCCCGTGCCTTGGTCTGCTGCGCCACGCGGACGGTACGCGTGTCGATGATGTAGCCGCGTTCGTCCCCGCAACGTGGCGTTGATCAACTTCTCGCCTTTCCTTACAGCGACGCCCGTTGGTGCCGGTCAGCGGCTGGCCTGAACGCATCATCACCTGGGTGACAGAGAGCGAATCAGGATTATAGCTCAGGGTTCAAGAAGCAGACACCACAGAGGAAGACAGAAATTTAGCATTTGATTGGTTAATTAGGTAGTTATATTTTTCACTCAAGTCACTTAATAAAAATGTATTTACGTTATACGTGCTACTGAACATACAGAAAGATGAGACTTTACCACCTCTAAAAGGTTTGAAGGAAAACGCCAGCCAAAAACAATCCCACCACCTCTAAAAGGTTTGAAGGAAAAAACACCAGCCCAAAACAAATCCCACCACCTCTGGGCAGGCTTGAAGGAAAACACCAGCCAAAACAATCCCACCACCTCTAAAAGGCTTGAAGGAAATCACCAGCCAAAAACAAATCCCACCACCTCTAAAAAGGCTTGAAGGGGAAAACACCAGCCAAAAACAATCCCACCTCACCTCTAAAAGGCTTGAAGGAAAACACCAGCCAAAAACAATCCCACCACCTCTAAAAGGCTTGAAGGAAAACACCAGCCAAAAAAACAATCCCACCACCTCTAAAAGGCTTGAAGGAAATCACCAGCCAAAAACAATCCCACCACCCCACCTTTCTCTCGGAGGACCTGAGCCCTAGACCATGCCCTCAGGACTACCTGACATGATGGCTCCTCGCTGTCCCCAGTCCACCTGGCCATGCTGCTGCTCCAGTTTCAACTGACCTGAGCCCTAGGACCATGCCCCAGACTACATAACATGATGACTCCTTGCTGTCCCCAGTCCACCTGGCCATGCTGCTGCTCCAGTTTCAACTGTTCTGCCTTACTATTATTTGACCATGCTGGTCATTTATGAACATTTGAACATCTTGGCCATGTTCTGTTATAATTTCCACTCCGGCACAGCCAGAAGAGGACTGGCCACCCCACATATGCTCTCTAATTCTCTCTTTCTCTTCTCTCTCTCTCTGGGAGGACCTGAGCCCAAGGACCGTGCCCCAGGACGACCTGACATGATGACTCCTTGCTGTCCCCAGTCCACCTGACTGTGCTGTTGCTCCAGTTTCAACTGTTCTGCCTTTGTTATTATTTGACCATGCTGGTCATTTATGAACATTTGAACATCTTGGCCATGTTCTGTTATAATCTCCACCCGGCACAGCCAGAAGAGGACTGGCCACCCTCATAGCCTGGTTCCTCTCTAGGTTTCTTCCAAGGTTTTGCCTTTCGAGGGAGTTTTTCCTAGCCACCGTGCTTCTACACCTGCATTGCTTGCTGTTTGGGGTTTTAGGCTGGGTTTCTGTACAGCACTTTGAGATATCAGCTGATGTACGGAGGGCTATATAAATAAAATTTGATTGATTGATTGATTAAAAGGTTTGAAGGAAAACGCCAGCCAAAAACAATCCCACCACCTCTAAAAAAGGCTTGAAGGAAATCACCAGCCAAAAACAATCCCACCACCTCTAAAAGGCTTGAAGGAAAACGCCAGCCAAAAACAATCCCACCACCTCTAAAAGGCTTGAAGGAAAACACCAGCCAAAAACAAATCCCACCACCTCTAAAAGGCTTGAAGGAAAACACCAGCCAAAAACAATCCCACCACCTCTAAAAGGCTTGAAGGAAAACACCAGCCAAAAACAATCCTGCACCACCTCTAAAAGGCTTGAAGAAAACGCCAGCCAAAAACAATCCCACCACCTCTAAAAGGCTTGAAGGAAAACACCAGCCCAAACAATCCCACTCACCTCTAAAAGGCTTGAAGGAAAACACCAGCCCAAACAATCCCACCATTCTAAAAGGCTTGAAGGAAAACACCAGCCAAAAAACAATCCCACCACCTCTAAAAAGGCTTGAAGGAAAACACCAGCCAAAAACAATCCCACTCACCTCTAAAAGGCTTGAAGGAAATCACCAGCCAAAACAAATCCCCCACCACCTCTAAAAGGTTTGAAGGAAATCACCAGCCAAAACAATCCCACCACCTCTTAAAAGGCTTGAAGGAAATCACCAGCCAAAAACAAATCCCACCACCTCTAAAAGGCTTGAAGGAAATCACCAGCCAAAAACAAATCCCACCACCTCTAAAAAGGCTTGAAGGAAATCACCAGCCAAAACAATCCCACCACCTCTAAAAGGCTTGAAGGAAATCACCAGCCAAAAACAAATCCCACCACCTCTAAAAGGTTTGAAGGAAATCACCAGCCAAAAACAATCCCACCACTCTAAAAGGCTTGAAGGAAATCACCAGCCAAAACAATCCCACCACTCTAAAAGGCTTGAAGGAAATCACCAGCCAAAACAATCCCACCACCTCTAAAAGGTTTGAAGGAAATCACCAGCCAAAAACAACCCACCACCTCTAAAAGGCTTGAAGGAAATCACCAGCCAAAAAACAATCCCACCACCTCTAAAAGGCTTGAAGGAAATCACCAGCCAAAAACAATCCCACCACCTCTAAAAGGCTTGAAGGAAATCACCAGCCAAAACAAATCCCACCACCTCTAAAAGGCTTGAAGGAAATCACCAGCCCAAAACAAATCCCACCACCTCTAAAAGGCTTGAAGGAAAACGCCAGCCAAAAACAATCCCACCACCTCTAAAAGGCTTGAAGGAAAACACCAGCCAAAAAACAATCCCACCACCTCTAAAAGGCTTGAAGGAAAACACCAGCCAAAAACAATCCCACCACCTCTAAAAGGCTTGAAGGAAATCACCAGCCAAAAACAATCCCACCACCTCTAAAAGGCTTGAAGGAAAACACCAGCCAAAAACAATCCCACCACCTCTAAAAGGCTTGAAGGAAATCACCAGCCAAAAACAATCCCACCACCCCACCTTTCTCTCTCTCGGGAGGACCTGAGCCCTAGGACCATGCCCCAGGACTACCTGACATGATGGCTCCTCGCTGTCCCCAGTCCACCTGGCCATGCTGCTGCTCCAGTTTCAACTGACCTGAGCCCTAGGACCATGCCCCAGGACTACCTAACATGATGACTCCTTGCTGTCCCCAGTCCACCTGGCCATGCTGCTGCTCCAGTTTCAACTGTTCTGCCTTACTATTATTTGACCATGCTGGTCATTTATGAACATTTGAACATCTTGGCCATGTTCTGGTTATAATCTCCACCCGGCACAGCCAGAAGAGGACTGGCCACCCCACATATGCTCTCTCTAATTCTCTCTTTCTTTCTCTCTCTCTCTCTCTCTGAGGACCTGAGCCCAAGGACCGTGCCCCAGGACGACCTGACATGATGACTCCTTGCTGTCCCCAGTCCACCTTGACTGTGCTGCTGCTCCAGTTTCAACTGTTCTGCCTTGTTATTATTTGACCATGCTGGTCATTTATGAACATTTGAACATCTTGGCCATG
>NW_026278908.1:15000-29059 GCF_023373465.1 Oncorhynchus keta | reverse complement strand
GAATGACTCTATACAGTAGGACTAAGACTAAGAATGACTGGGACTAACTAAGACTCTGCCTCTGAATGACTCTATACAGTAGGACTAACTAAGACTGGTAGGCCTCTGAATGACTATGCAGTAGGACTAACTAAGACTGGTATTCTGAATGACCTCTGAGGACTAACTAAGACTGGTATTCTGCCTCTGAATGACTCTATACAGTAGGACTAACTAAGACTGGTATTCTGCCTCTGAATGACTCTATGCAGTAGGACTAACTAAGACTGGTATTCTGCCTCTGAATGACTCTATGCAGTAGGACTAACTAAGACTGGTATTCTGCCTCTGAATGACTCTATACAGTAGGACTAACTAAGACTGGTATTCTGCCTCTGAATGACTCTAGGACTAACTAAGACAGTCTGCCTCTGAGGACTAACTAAGACTGGTATTCTGCCTCTGAATGACTCTATACAGTAGGACTAACTAAGACTGGTATTCTGCCTCTGAATGACTCTATGCAGTAGGACTAACTAAGACTGGTATTCTGCCTCTGAATGACTCTATACAGTAGGACTAACTAAGACTGGTATTCTGCCTCTGAATGACTCTATGCAGTAGGACTAACTAAGACTGGTATTCTGCCTCTGAATGACTCTATGCAGTAGGACTAACTAAGACTGGTATTCTGCCTCTGAATGACTCTATGCAGTAGGACTAACTAAGACTGGTATTCTGCCTCTGAATGACTCTATGCAGTAGGACTAACTAAGACTGGTATTCTGCCTCTGAATGACTCTATGCAGTAGGACTAACTAAGACTGGTAGTCTGCCTCTGAATGACTCTAGTAGGACTAACTAAGACTGGTATTCTGCCTCTGAATGACTCTATGCAGTAGGACTAACTAAGACTGGTATTCTGCCTCTGAATGACTCTATGCAGTAGGACTAACTAAGACTGGTATTCTGCCTCTGAATGACTCTATGCAGTAGGACTAACTAAGACTGGTATTCTGCCTCTGAATGACTCTATACAGTAACTAAGACTGGTATTCTGCCTCTGAATGACTCTATGCAGTAGGACTAACTAAGACTGGTATTCTGCCTCTGAATGACTATACAGTAGGACTAGACTGGTATTCTGCCTCTGAATGACTCTATGCAGTAGGACTAACTAAGACTGGTATTCTGCCTCTGAATGACTCTATACAGTAGGACTAACTAAGACTGGTATTCTGCCTCTGAATGACTCTATACAGTAGGACTAACTAAGACTGGTATTCTGCCTCTGAATGACTCTATACAGTAGGACTAACTAAGACTGGTATTCTGCCTCTGAATGACTCTATGCAGCAGGACTAACTAAGACTGGTATTCTGCCTCTGAATGACTCTATACAGTAGGACTAACTAAGACTGGTATTCTGCCTCTGAATGACTCTATACAGTAGGACTAACTAAGACTGGTATTCTGCCTCTGAATGACTCTATGCAGTAGGACTAACTAAGACTGGTATTCTGAATGACCTCTGAATGACTCTATGCCTCTGAATGACTCTATACAGTAGGACTAACTAAGACTGGTATTCTGCCTCTGAATGACTCTATGCAGTAGGACTAACTAAGACTGGTATTCTGCCTCTGAATGACTCTATACAGTAGGACTAACTAAGACTGGTATTCTGCCTCTGAATGACTCTATGCAGTAGGACTAACTAAGACTGGTATTCTGCCTCTGAATGACTCTATGAGGACTAACTAAGACTGGTATTCTGCCTCTGAATGACTCTATGCAGAGGACTAACTAAGACTGGTATTCTCTGAATGACCTCTGGAATGACTCTGAATGACTCTATGCAGTAGGACTAACTAAGACTGGTATTCTGCCTCTGAATGACTCTATGCAGTAGGACTAACTGGTATTCTGCCTCTGAAGACTGGTATTCTGCCTCTGAATGACTCTATACAGTAGGACTAACTAAGACTGGTATTCTGCCTCTGAATGACTCTATGCAGTAGGACTAACTAAGACTGGTATTCTGCCTCTGAATGACTCTATGCAGTAGGACTAACTAAGACTGGTATTCTGCCTCTGAATGACTCTATGCAGTAGGACTAACTAAGACTGGTATTCTGCCTCTGAATGACTCTATACAGTAGGACTAACTAAGACTGGTATTCTGCCTCTGAATGACTCTATACAGTAGGACTAACTAAGACTGGTATTCTGCCTCTGAATGACTCTATGCAGTAGGACTAACTAAGACTGGTATTCTGCCTCTGAATGACTCTATTCTGCAGACTCTAGGACTAACTAAGACTGGTATTCTGCCTCTGAATGACTCTATGCAGTAGGACTAACTAAGACTGGTATTCTGCCTCTGAATGACTCTATACAGTAGGACTAACTAAGACTGGTATTCTGAATGACCTCTGAATGACTCTGAATGACTCTAGTAGGACTAACTAAGACTGGTATTCTGCCTCTGAATGACTCTATGCAGTAGGACTAACTAAGACTGGTATTCTGCCTCTGAATGACTCTATGCAGTAGGACTAACTAAGACTGGTATTCTGCCTCTGAATGACTCTATACAGTAGGACTAACTAAGACTGGTATTCTGCCTCTGAATGACTCTATAACTAAGACTGGTATTCTGCAGTAGGGACTAACTAAGACTGGTATTCTGCCTCTGAATGACTCTATGCAGTAGGACTAACTAAGACTGGTATTCTGCCTCTGAATGACTCTATACAGTAGGACTAACTAAGACTGGTATTCTGCCTCTGAATGACTCTATACAGTAGGACTAACTAAGACTGGTATTCTGCCTCTGAATGACTCTATGCAGTAGGACTAACTAAGACTGGTATTCTGCTGAATGACTCTCTGGAATGACTCTCTGAATGACTCTATACAGTAGGACTAACTAAGACTGGTATTCTGCCTCTGAATGACTCTATACAGTAGGACTAACTAAGACTGGTATTCTGCCTCTGAATGACTCTATGCAGTAGGACTAACTAAGACTGGTATTCTGCCTCTGAATGACTCTATACAGTAGGACTAACTAAGACTGGTATTCTGCCTCTGAATGACTCTATAGTAGGACTAGGACTAATGACTAAGACTGGTATTCTGCCTCTGAATGACTCTATGCAGTAGGACTAACTAAGACTGGTATTCTGCCTCTGAATGACTCTATACAGCAGGACTAACTAAGACTGGTACTAACTAAGACTGGTATTCTGCCTCTGAATGACTCTATAACAGTAGGACTAACTAAGACTGGTATTCTGCCTCTGAATGACTCTATACAGTAGGACTAACTAAGACTGGTATTCTGCCTCTGAATGACTCTATGCAGTAGGACTAACTAAGACTGGTATTCTGCCTCTGAATGACTGGACTAACTAAGACTGGTATTCTGCCTCTGAATGACTCTATGCAGACTAACTAAGACTGGTATTCTGCCTCTGAATGACTCTATAACAGACTGGTATTCTGCCTCTGAATGACTCTATACAGTAGGACTAACTAAGACTGGTATTCTGCCTCTGAATGACTCTATGCAGTAGGACTAACTAAGACTGGTATTCTGCCTCTGAATGACTCTATACAGTAGGACTAACTAAGACTGGTATTCTGCCTCTGAATGACTCTATACAGTAGGACTAACTAAGACTGGTATTCTGCCTCTGAATGACTCTATACAGTAGGACTAACTAAGACTGGTATTCTGCCTCTGAATGACTCTTTGCAGTAGGACTAACTAAGACTGGTATTCTGCCTCTGAATGACTCTTTGCAGTAGTAGTATAATGTGGGAACTTACCAATATGTTGGGAGTGAAGTTGCCACTAGATGTCACCTCTGGTTGGAATGCCGTCCAGTATCTCTGCAGTCCTCTGACCATGGAGTGTGTTCATCAGATAACCTCCTGGTGAACTAGAGAAGAACAAACACAGAAGAAGAAAAATATTTAATTAATCCACATGAGACAGAAATGTGTCTCCAACCCACTATAAAAGAATCAGAAATATAACTGAATGGTAACCTCAACCCACTATAACAGATATATAAATATTACTGAATGGTAACCTCAACCCACTATAACAGATATATAAATATTACTGAATGGTAACCTCAACCCACTATAACAGATATATAAATATTACTGAATGGTAACCTCAACCCACTATAACAGATATAAATAAATATTACTGAATGGTAACCTAAACCTCAATGACTATAACAGATATATAAATATTACTGAATGGTAACCTCAACCCACTATAACAGATATATAAATATTACTGAATGGTAACCTCAACCCACTATAACAGATATATAAATATAACTGAATGGTAACCTCAACCCTATAACTATAACAGATATATAAATATTACTGAATGGTAACCTCAACCCACTATAACAGATATATAAATATTACTGAATGGTAACCTCAACCCACTATAACAGATATATAAATATTACTGAATGGTAACCTCAACCCACTATAACAGATATATAAATATTACTGAATGGTAACCTCAACCCACTATAACAGATATATAAATATTTAATACTGAATGGTAACCTCAACCCACTATAACAGATATATAAATATTACTGAATGGTAACCTCAACCCACTATAACAGATATATAAATATTACTGAATGGTAACCTCAACCCACTATAACAGATATATAAATATTACTGAATGGTAACCTCAACCCACTATAACAGATATATAAATATTACTGAATGGTAACCTCAACCCACTATAACAGATATATAAATATTACTGAATGGTAACCTCAACCCACTATAACAGATATATAAATATTACTGAATGGTAACCTCAACCCACTATAACAGATATATAAATATTACTGAATGGTAACCTCAACCCACTATAACAGATATATAAATATTACTGAATGGTAACCTCAACCCACTATAACAGATATATAAATATTACTGAATGGTAACCTCAACCTGAATGGTAACACTATAACAGATATATAAATATTACTGAATGGTAACCTCAACCCACTATAACAGATATATAAATATTACTGAATGGTAACCTCAACCCACTATAACAGATATATAAATATTACTGAATGGTAACCTCAACCCACTATAACAGATATATAAATATTACTGAATGGTAACCTCAACCCACTATAACAGATATATAAATATTACTGAATGGTAACCTCAACCCACTATAACAGATATATAAATATTACTGAATGGTAACCTCAACCCACTATAACAGATATATAAATATTACTGAATGGTAACCTCAACCCACTATAACAGATATATAAATATTACTGAATGGTAACCTCAACCCACTATAACAGATATATAAATATTACTGAATGGTAACCTCAACCCACTATAACAGATATATAAATATAACTGAATGGTAACCTCAACCCACTATAACAGATATATAAATATTACTGAATGGTAACCTCAACCCACCCACTATAACAGATATATAAATATTACTGAATGGTAACCTCAACCCACTATAACAGATATATAAATATTACTGAATGGTAACCTCAACCCACTATAACAGATATATAAATATTACTGAATGGTAACCTCAACCCACTATAACAGATATATAAATATTACTGAATGGTAACCTCAACCCACTATAACAGATATATAAATATTACTGAATGGTAACCTCAACCCACTATAACAGATATATAAATATTACTGAATGGTAACCTCAACCCACTATAACAGATATATAAATATTACTGAATGGTAACCTCAACCCACTATAACAGATATATAAATATTACTGAATGGTAACCTCAACCCACTATAACAGATATATAAATATTACTGAATGGTAACCTCAACCCACTATAACAGATATATAAATATTACTGAATGGTAACCTCAACCCACTATAACAGATATATAAATATTACTGAATGGTAACCTCAACCCACTATAACAGATATATAAATATTACTGAATGGTAACCTCAACCCACTATAACAGATATATAAATATTACTGAATGGTAACCTCAACCCACTATAACAGATATATAAATATTACTGAATGGTAACCTCAACCCACTATAACAGATATATAAATATTACTGAATGGTAACCTCAACCCACTATAACAGATATATAAATATTACTGAATGGTAACCTCAACCCACTATAACAGATATATAAATATTACTGAATGGTAACCTCAACCCACTATAACAGATATATAAATATTACTGAATGGTAACCTCAACCCACTATAACAGATATATAAATATTACTGAATGGTAACCTCAACCCACTATAACAGATATATAAATATTAACTGAATGGTAACCTCAACCCACTATAACAGATATATAAATATTACTGAATGGTAACCTCAACCCACTATAACAGATATATAAATATTACTGAATGGTAACCTCAACCCACTATAACAGATATATAAATATTACTGAATGGTAACCTCAACCCACTATAACAGATATATAAATATTACTGAATGGTAACCTCAACCCACTATAACAGATATATAAATATTACTGAATGGTAACCTCAACCCACTATAACAGATATATAAATATAACTGAATGGTAACCTCAACCCACTATAACAGATATATAAATATTACTGAATGGTAACCTCAACCCACTATAACAGATATATAAATATTACTGAATGGTAACCTCAACCCACTATAACAGATATATAAATATTACTGAATGGTAACCTCAACCCACTATAACAGATATATAAATATTACTGAATGGTAACCTCAACCCACTATAACAGATATATAAATATAACTGAATGGTAACCTCAACCCACTATAACAGATATATAAATATTACTGAATGGTAACCTCAACCCACTATAACAGATATATAAATATTACTGAATGGTAACCTCAACCCACTATAACAGATATATAAATATTACTGAATGGTAACCTCAACCCACTATAACAGATATATAAATATTACTGAATGGTAACCTCAACCCACTATAACAGATATATAAATATAACTGAATGGTAACCTCAACCCACTATAACAGATATATAAATATAACTGAATGGTAACCTCAACCCACTATAACAGATATATAAATATTACTGAATGGTAACCTCAACCCACTATAACAGATATATAAATATTACTGAATGGTAACCTCAACCCACTATAACAGATATATAAATATTACTGAATGGTAACCTCAACCCACTATAACAGATATATAAATATTACTGAATGGTAACCTCAACCCACTATAACAGATATATAAATATTACTGAATGGTAACCTCAACCCACTATAACAGATATATAAATATTACTGAATGGTAACCTCAACCCACTATAACAGATATATAAATATTACTGAATGGTAACCTCAACCCACTATAACAGATATATAAATATAACTGAATGGTAACCTCAACCCACTATAACAGATATATAAATATTACTGAATGGTAACCTCAACCCACTATAACAGATATATAAATATTACTGAATGGTAACCTCAACCCACTATAACAGATATATAAATATTACTGAATGGTAACCTCAACCCACTATAACAGATATATAAATATAACTGAATGGTAACCTCAACCCACTAATGGTAACTCAACCCACTATAACAGATATATAAATATTACTGAATGGTAACCTCAACCCACTATAACAGATATATAAATATTACTGAATGGTAACCTCAACCCACTATAACAGATATATAAATATTACTGAATGGTAACCTCAACCCACTATAACAGATATATAAATATTACTGAATGGTAACCTCAACCCACTATAACAGATATATAAATATTACTGAATGGTAACCTCAACCCACTATAACAGATATATAAATATTACTGAATGGTAACCTCAACCCACTATAACAGATATATAAATATTACTGAATGGTAACCTCAACCCACTATAACAGATATATAAATATTACTGAATGGTAACCTCAACCCACTATAACAGATATATAAATATTACTGAATGGTAACCTCAACCCACTATAACAGATATATAAATATTACTGAATGGTAACCTCAACCCACTATAACAGATATATAAATATTACTGAATGGTAACCTCAACCCACTATAACAGATATATAAATATTACTGAATGGTAACCTCAACCCACTATAACAGATATATAAATATTACTGAATGGTAACCTCAACCCACTATAACAGATATATAAATATAACTGAATGGTAACCTCAACCCACTATAACAGATATATAAATATTACTGAATGGTAACCTCAACCCACTATAGAATGTTGTGTGCGGCCCAAGGCCCCGGTATCTGATGAAGACAGGACCAGTCTTTTGTTGTGTGCACTCGGAAGCCACAGACAACAGACAGTTGTTATCTGCATGTCACATCTCAAATAAAACATTGTTTTTTAAATGAAAAAGGTTTTCCTTGTATTGTAATATTCTGCCGTCATGAAGCTGTCCAGACAGAAACATGACGTCCCAAATAGCACCCTATTCCCTCCGTAGTGCACTACTGTTGACCAGGGCCCTATTCCCTATATAGAACAGTACTGTTGACCAGAGCCCTATTCCCTATATAGAACACTACTGTTGACCAGAGCCCTATTCCCTATATAGAACACTACTGTTGACCAGAGCCCTATTCCCTATATAGAACACTACTGTTGACCAGAGCCCTATTCCCTATATAGAACACTACTGTTGACCAGAGCCCTATTCCCTATATAGAACACTACTGTTGACCAGAGCCCTATTCCCTATATAGAACACTACTGTTGACCAGAGCCCTATTCCCTATATAGAACACTACTGTTGACCAGAGCCCTATTCCCTAAAAAGAACACTACTGTTGACCAGAGCCCTCCCTATTCACTATATAGTACACTACTGTTGACCAGAGCCCTATTCCCTATATAGAACACTACTGTTGACCAGAGCCCTATTCCCTATATAGAACACTACTGTTGACCAGAGCCCTATTCCCTATATAGAACACTACTGTTGACCAGAGCCCTATTCCCTATATAGAACACTACTGTTGACCAGAGCCCTATTCCCTATATAGAACACTACTGTTGACCAGAGCCCTATTCCCTATATAGAACACTACTGTTGACCAGAGCCCTATTCCCTATATAGTACACTACTGTTGACCAGCCCCCATAGGGAATAGGGTGCGTATTGGGGACTCAGTGTAATGTTTAATATGTCTTTGAACTCTCACACATTGGTTCTGCCCTGTTAGTGTCGGGGACAGATCTGATAATGGACTGACCTGGTGAGATCAACGGTTTTACATTGTTGGGTTGTTCATTAAAGCCACAATCCTGAATTTGTTTTGTTGTTGCTGTTAAAAGTCAGCCCCGCCACTTGGTCGGCTATAAAGCTGACCGGCAGCACATATTGCAGATTGTATCTTTTTAAAGCACTTTGAACAGAAACCAATATGTGCCTGTCTAATGAATCATGACTGTAGGCTCAGCTTCTTTAATATGGTCTTTGTCCATGTTAAATCTCTGCATGGTCTGACTGGGGGTGTGACAGGCAACCCAGACAACTGACTAGGCCTGCAAATATTGGGCCTCTTTTCCCAAAACAGGAAGTTATTTAAGAGATCAACTGATCAAAACCATACTGCCTAAAAAATGGGCTTGGGCTGTACACCATATACCATATACCAGGGACTTGGGCTGTATACCATATACCATATACCAGGGACTTGGGCTGTATACCATATACCATATAGCATATACCAGGGACTTGTGCTGTACACCATATACCATATACCATATACTAGGGACTTGGGCTGTACACCATATACCGTATAACATATACCAGGGACTTGGTCTGTATACCATATAACATATAACATATACCAGGGACTTGGGCTGTACACCATATACCGTATACCATATACCGTATACCATATACCGTATAACATATACCAGGGACTTGGGCTGTATACCATATACCGTATAACATATACCAGGGTCTTGGGCGCACCACTACCTAGCATTCTTCTTGCCAATGTCCAGTCTCTTGACAACAAGGTTGACAAAATCCGAGCAAGGGTGGCATTCCAGAGGGACATCAGAGACTGCAACGTTCTCTGCTTCACGGAAACATGGCTCACTGGAGAGACGCTATCCGATGCGGTGCAGCCAACGGGTTTCTCCACGCATCGCGCCGACAGAAACAAACATCTTTCTGGTAAGAAGAGTGGTGGGGGCGTATGCCTCATGACTAACGAGACATGGTGTGATGAAGGAATATTACAGGAACTCAAATCCTTCTGTTCACCTGATTTAGAATTCCTCACAATCAAATGTAGACCGCATTATCTTCCAAGAGAATTCTCTTCGATTATAATCACAGCCGTATATATCCCCCCCCAAGCAGACACATCGATGGCTCTGAACGAACTTTATTTAATTCTTTGCAAACTGGAAACCATTTATCCGGAGGCTGCATTCATTGTAGCTGGGGATTTTAACAAAGCTAATCTGAAAACAAGACTCCAAATAAATTTTATCAGCATATCGATTGCGCAACCAGGGGTGGTAAAACCTTGGATCATTGTTACTCTAACTTCGGCGACGCATATAAGGCCCTGCCCCGCCTCCCTTTCGGAAAAGCTGACCACGACTCCATTTTGCTGATCCCTGCCTACAGGCAGAAACTAAAACAAGAGGCTCCCACGCTGAGGTCTGTCCAACGCTGGTCCGACCAAGCTGACTCCACACTCCAAGACTGCTTCCATCACGTGGACTGGGACATGTTTCGTATTGCGTCAGATAAAAATATTGACGAATACGCTGATTCGGTGTGCGAGTTCATTAGAACGTGCGTCGAAGATGTCGTTCCCATAGCAACGATAAAAACATTCCCTAACCAGAAACCGTGGATTGATGGCAGCATTCGCGTGAAACTGAAAGCGCGAACCACTGCTTTTAATCAGGGCAAGGTGTCTGGTAACATGTCCGAATATAAACAATGCAGCTATTCCCTCCGCAAGGCTATTAAACAAGCTAAGCGTCAGTACAGAGACAAAGTGGAATCTCAATTCAATGGCTCAGACACAAGAGGCATGTGGCAGGGTCTACAGTCAATCACAGACTACAAGAAGAAATCCAGCCCAGTCACGGACCAGGATGTCTTGCTCCCAGGCAGACTAACTAACTTTTTTGCCCGCTTTGAGGACAATACAGTGCCACTGACACGGCCTGCAACGAAAACATGCGGTCTCTCCTTCACTGCAGCCGAGGTGAGTAAGACATTTAAACGGGTTAACCCTCGCAAGGCTGCAGGCCCAGACGGCATCCCCAGCCGCGCCCTCAGAGCATGCGCAGACCAGCTGGCCGGTGTGTTTACGGACATATTCAATCAATCCCTATACCAGTCTGCTGTTCCCACATGCTTCAAGAGGGCCACCATTGTTCCTGTTCCCAAGAAAGCTAAGGTAACTGAGCTAAACGACTACCGCCCCGTAGCACTCACTTCCGTCATCATGAAGTGCTTTGAGAGACTAGTCAAGGACCATATCACCTCCACCCTACCTGACACCCTAGACCCACTCCAATTTGCTTACCGCCCAAATAGGTCCACAGACGATGCAATCTCATCCACACTGCACACTGCCCTAACCCACCTGGACAAGAGGAATACCTATGTGAGAATGCTGTTCATCGACTACAGCTCGGCATTCAACACCATAGTACCCTCCAAGCTCGTCATCAAGCTCGAGACCCTGGGTCTCGACCCCGCCCTGTGCAACTGGGTACTGGACTTCCTGACGGGCCGCCCCCAGGTGGTGAGGGTAGGCAACAACATCTCCTCCCCGCTGATCCTCAACACGGGGGCCCCACAAGGGTGCGTTCTGAGCCCTCTCCTGTACACCCTATTCACCCACGACTGCGTGGCCACGCACGCCTCCAACTCAATCATCAAGTTTGCGGACGACACAACAGTGGTAGGCTTGATTACCAACAACGACGAGACGGCCTACAGGGAGGAGGTAAGGGCCCTCGGAGTGTGGTGTCAGGAAAATAACCTCACACTCAACGTCAACAAAACTAAGGAGATGATTGTGGACTTCAGGAAACAGCAGAGGGAACACCCCCCTATCCACATCGATGGAACACTCACACTGACAGCGTCGTGAAGAAGGCGCAGCAGCGCCTCTTCAACCTCAGGAGGCTGAAGAAATTCGGCTTGTCACCAAAAGCACTCACAAACTTCTACAGATGCACAATCGAGAGCATCCTGGCGGGCTGTATCACCGCCTGGTACGGCAACTGCTCCGCCCTCAACCGTAAGGCTCTCCAGAGGGTAGTGAGGTCTGCACAACGCATCACCGGGGGCAAACTACCTGCCCTCCAGGACACCTACACCACCCGATGTTACAGGAAGGCCATAAAGATCATCAAGGACATCAACCACCCGAACCACTGCCTGTTCACCCCGCTATCATCCAGAAGGCGAGGTCAGTACAGGTGCATCAAAGCTGGGACCGAGAGACTGAAAAACAGCTTCTATCTCAAGGCCATCAGACTGTTAAACAGCCACCACTAACATTGAGTGGCTGCTGCCAACACACTGTCATTGACACTGACCCAACTCCAGCCACTTTAATAATGGGAATTGATGGGAAATGATGTAAATATATCACGAGCCACTTTAAACAATGCTACCTTATATAATGTTACTTACCCTACATTATTCATCTCATATGCATAAGTATATACTGTACTCTACATCATCGACTGCATCCTTATGTAATACATCTATCACTAGCCACTTTAACTATGCCACTTTGTTTACTTTGTCTACATACTCATCTCATATGTATATACTGTACTCGATACCATCTACTGTATGCTGCTCTGTACCATCACTCATTCATATATCCTTATGTACATATTCTTTATCCCCTTACACTGTGTATAAGACAGTAGTTTTGGAATTGTTAGTTAGATTACTTGTTGGTTATCACTGCATTGTCGGAACTAGAAGCACAAGCATTTCGCTACACTCGCATTAACATCTGCTAACCATGTGTATGTGACAAATAAAATTTGATTTGATTTGATTTGATTTGGGCTGTATACCATATACCGTATAACATATACCAGGGACTTGGGCTGTACACCATATACCGTATAACATATACCAGGGACTTGGGCTGTACACCATATACCGTATAACATATACCAGGGACTTGGGCTGTACATCATATACCGTATAACATATACCAGGGACTTGGGCTGTACATCATATACCGTATAACATATACCAGGGACTTGGGCTGTATACCATATACCATATACCAGGGACATGGGCTGTACATCATATACCGTATAACATATACCAGGGACTTGGGCTGTACACCATATACCATATACCATATACCGTATACCATATACCATATAACATATACCAGGGACATGGGCTGTACATCATATACCGTATACCATATACCAGGGACTTGGGCTGTACACCATATACCGTATACCATATACCATATACCGTATACCATATACCATATAACATATACCAGGGACATGGGCTGTACATCATATACCGTATACCATATACCAGGGACTTGGGCTGTACACCATATACCATATACCAGGGACTTGGGCTGTATACCATATACCATATACCATGGACATGGTCTGTACATCATAAACCGTATAACATATACCAGGGACTTGGGCTGTATACCATATACCGTATAACATATACCAGGGACTTGGGCTGTACACCATATACCGTATAACATATACCAGGGACTTGGTCTGTACATCATATACCGTATAACATATACCAGGGACTTGGGCTGTACACCATATACCGTATAACATATACCAGGGACTTGGGCTGTACACCATATACCGTATAACATATACCAGGGACTTGGGCTGTACACCATATACCGTATAACATATACCAGGGACTTGGGCTGTACACCATATACCGTATAACATATACCAGGGACTTGGGCTGTACA
>NW_026278908.1:0-12500 GCF_023373465.1 Oncorhynchus keta | reverse complement strand
ATTTTTACATGGTTGGCTTTATATAGGCTACTTTTACATGGTTGGCTTTATATAGGCTATTTTTACATGGTTGGCTTTATATAGGCTATTTTTACATGGTTGGCTTTATGTAGGCTATTTTTACATGGTTGGCTTTATGTAGGCTACTTTTACATGGTTGGCTTTATATAGGCTATTTTTACATGGTTGGCTTTATATAGGCTATTTTTACATGGTTGGCTTTATTATAGGCTATTTTTACATGGTTGGCTTTATATAGGCTATTTTTACATGGTTGGCTTTATGTAGGCTACTTTTACATGGTTGGCTTTATTGTAGGCTACTTTTACATGGTTGGCTTTATATAGGCTACTTTTACATGGTTGGCTTTATATAGGCTACTTTTACATGGTTGGCTTTATATAGGCTATTTTTACATGGTTGGCTTTATGATAGGCTACTTTTACATGGTTGGCTTTATATAGGCTACTACATGGTTGGCTTACATGGTTGGCTTTATATAGGCTACTTTTACATGGTTGGCTTTATATAGGCTACTTTTACATGGTTGGCTTTATGTAGGCTATTTTTACATGGTTGGCTTTATTATAGGCTACTTTTTACATGGTTGGCTTTATATAGGCTACTTTTACATGGTTGGCTTTATGTAGGCTATTTTTACATGGTTGGCTTTATATAGGCAATTTTTTACATGGTTGGCTTTATATAGGCTTTTTACATGGTTGGCTTTATGTAGGCTATTTTTACATGGTTGGCTTTATATAGGCTATTTTTACATTGTTGGCAATGGCAATAGAAGTTCCTTCTCAGGTTTGTATCATTTACATTTAGAGTTGGATAGAATTTTGATTAATCACATGACAATGATTTTTGAGAGCTGAAGACGCTATTATAAATTAAATGAAGCTGTTTCACGAAAATGTGCATATGAAAACCATCACAGCTCGGGTGGAAACAGTAAGATAAATTTGCATTTGACGTGGGAAGAGTTGCTGACTCCTCGTGAAGCCTGTCACCGGAAACTCCTGGAGAGTAAACGGCAGGATCTGCGAAAGCCAGCAGGAACAGGAGGAGAATAGTTGGGTCAGGTTAAGGTTGTTTTACTCTGGTTATCTAGATCTCTGGCTCCCTCTTGAGGCATTTGTGTTATTTCATCAAACCATAAGCAGGGCGGCAGGGTAGCCTAGTGGTTAGAGCGTTGGACTAGTAACCGAAAGGTTGCAAGTTCGATTCCCCGAGCTGACAAGGTACAAATCTGTCGTTCTGCCCCGAACAGGCAGTTAACACACTGTTCCTAGGCCGTCATTGAAAATAAGAATTTGTTCTTAACTGACTTGCCTAGTAAAATAAAATTAAAGCATCAGACAAGCATATAGTTGATTTCATTCAAAATCCAGAGGGATGAGTCTATATATGGATAAACATTTAGTCCAATAGATTACCGACTTTCGGTCAAGAAATAGATATATTTTTTGTCGGGGTCAGCCATACCACTACTGTATAAAGATGTGCTCCAGAAATACCAGACGAGCCCCTGTGATGCACATCGCCGAACATGTCCAATGAAATGTCTACCTAGAAAGACAACGTAGCTTTTAGAACAACATCCAGGAATCCACAATGTTATCGATGTATCCCCCTACCACCTCGGACTGGGGCTCGTCCAAAGCAGTGGACTATGCATTATCCCCTACCACCTCGGACTGGGGCTCGTCCAAAGCAGTGGACTATGTATTATCCCCTACCACCTCGGACTGGGGCTCGTCCAAAGCAGTGGACTATGCATTATCCCCTACCACCTCGGACTGGGGCTCGTCCAAAGCAGTGGACTATGTATTATCCCCTATGTAGGGTATGGGGTCCCATTTGGGACCCAGGAAAAAGGAGAATGCAGACTTCATTACATTACAGATTACAGCAGAGCCATACGCCAGTGAAGCAGAACATGATTTAAACTCGCCTCAAAAACCTCAGTGTGAAAATGGCCCCAATTCCTGTTTCTTTTTTGAAAGTCAGAGCGTGTTTGTCTCTCAACCCCCAGGGGAATATGATGTTTTAACAGTTTCCTATAAAATAAAATAACTGTTAAAACTTCCTTTTCTAACAGCCCCATGTTTGTCAGAACGCCCTGTGTACCAGAGCCATCAAATTATTTCCACAAAGAGAGTCGTTTTATCTTTTCTGTGAGCGTGTAGACAGGCCAATAGGTAGAAGTTACAGTTTGACCATGTGACCTAGGTATACTAGTGCTAGGATACCGTTGTTAGTTCTGTCCTAGGTATACTAGTGCTAGGATACTGTTGTTAGTTCTGTCCTAGGTATACTAGTGCTAGGATACCGTTGTTAGTTCTGTCCTAGGTATACTAGTGCTAGGATACCGTCGTTAGTTCTGTCCTAGGTATACTAGTGCTAGGATACTGTTGTTAGTTCTGTCCTAGGTGTACTAGTGCTAGGATACTGTTGTTAGTTCTGTCCTAGGTATAGGATACCGTAGTGCTAGGATACTGTTGTTAGTTCTGTCCTAGGTATACTAGTGCTAGGATACTGTTGTTAGTTCTGTCCTAGGTATACTAGTGCTAGGATACCGTTGTTAGTTCTGTCCTAGGTGTACTAGTGCTAGGATACTGTTGTTAGTTCTGTCCTAGGTATACTAGTGCTAGGATACTGTTGTTAGTTCTGTACTAGGTATACTAGTGCTAGGATACCGTTGTTAGTTCTGTCCTAGGTATACTAGTGCTAGGATACTGTTGTTAGTTCTGTACTAGGTATAATAGTGCTAGGATACCGTTGTTAGTTCTGTCCTAGGTATACTAGTGCTAGGATACCGTTGTTAGTTCTGTCCTAGGTATACTAGTGCTAGGATACTGTTGTTAGTTCTGTCCTAGGTATACTAGTGCTAGGATACCATTGTTAGTTCTGTCCTAGGTATACTAGTGCTAGGATACTGTTGTTAGTTCTGTCCTAGGTATACTAGTGCTAGGATACCGTTGTTAGTTCTGTCCTAGGTATACTAGTGCTAGGATACCGTTGTTAGTTCTGTCCTAGGTATACTAGTGCTAGGATACTGTTGTTCCTAGGTAGTTCTGTCCTAGGTATACTAGTGCTAGGATACTGTTGTTAGTTCTGTCCTAGGTATACTAGTGCTAGGATACTGTTGTTAGTTCTGTCCTAGGTATACTAGTGCTAGGATACTGTTGTTAGTTCTGTCCTAGGTATACTAGTGCTAGGATACCGTTGTTAGTTCTGTCCTAGGTATACTAGTGCTAGGATACCGTTGTTAGTTCTGTCCTAGGTATACTGTCCTAGGATACCGTTGTTAGTTCTGTCCTAGGTATACTAGTGCTAGGATACCGTTGTTAGTTCTGTCCTAGGTATACTAGTGCTAGGATACCGTTGTTAGTTCTGTCCTAGGTATACTAGTGCTAGGATACCGTTGTTAGTTCTGTCCTAGGTATACTAGTGCTAGGATACCGTTGTTAGTTCTGTCCTAGGTATACTAGTGCTAGGATACCGTTGTTAGTTCTGTCCTAGGTATACTAGTGCTAGGATACCGTTGTTAGTTCTGTCCTAGGTATACTAGTGCTAGGATACTGTTGTTAGTTCTGTCCTAGGTATACTAGTGCTAGGATACTGTTGTTAGTTCTGTCCTAGGTATACTAGTGCTAGGATACTGTTGTTAGTTCTGTCCTAGGTATACTAGTGCTAGGATACTGTTGTTAGTTCTGTCCTAGGTATACTAGTGCTAGGATACTGTTGTTAGTTCTGTCCTAGGTATACTAGTGCTAGGATACCGTTGTTAGTTCTGTCCTAGGTATACTAGTGCTAGGATACCGTTGTTAGTTCTGTCCTAGGTATACTAGTGCTAGGATACTGTTGTTAGTTCTGTCCTAGGTATACTAGTGCTAGGATACCGTTGTTAGTTCTGTCCTAGGTATACTAGTGCTAGGATACCGTTGTTAGTTCTGTCCTAGGTATACTAGTGCTAGGATACTGTTGTTAGTTCTGTCCTAGGTATACTAGTGCTAGGATACTGTTGTTAGTTCTGTCCTAGGTATACTAGTGCTAGGATACCGTTGTTAGTTCTGTCCTAGGTATACTAGTGCTAGGATACCGTTGTTAGTTCTGTCCTAGGTATACTAGTGCTAGGATACCGTTGTTAGTTCTGTCCTAGGTATACTAGTGCTAGGATACCGTTGTTAGTTCTGTCCTAGGTATACTAGTGCTAGGATACCGTTGTTAGTTCTGTCCTAGGTATACTAGTGCTAGGATACTGTTGTTAGTTCTGTCCTAGGTATACTAGTGCTAGGATACCGTTGTTAGTTCTGTCCTAGGTATACTAGTGCTAGGATACTGTTGTTAGTTCTGTCCTAGGTATACTAGTGCTAGGATACCGTTGTTAGTTCTGTCCTAGGTATACTAGTGCTAGGATACCGTTGTTAGTTCTGTCCTAGGTATACTAGTGCTAGGATACCGTTGTTAGTTCTGTCCTAGGTATACTAGTGCTAGGATACCGTTGTTAGTTCTGTCCTAGGTATACTAGTGCTAGGATACCGTTGTTAGTTCTGTCCTAGGTATACTAGTGCTAGGATACCGTTGTTAGTTCTGTCCTAGGTATACTAGTGCTAGGATACCGTTGTTAGTTCTGTCCTAGGTATACTAGTGCTAGGATACCGTTGTTAGTTCTGTCCTAGGTATACTAGTGCTAGGATACCGTTGTTAGTTCTGTCCTAGGTATACTAGTGCTAGGATACCGTTGTTAGTTCTGTCCTAGGTATACTAGTGCTAGGATACCGTTGTTAGTTCTGTCCTAGGTATACTAGTGCTAGGATACCGTTGTTAGTTCTGTCCTAGGTATACTAGTGCTAGGATACTGTTGTTAGTTCTGTCCTAGGTATACTAGTGCTAGGATACCGTTGTTAGTTCTGTCCTAGGTATACTAGTGCTAGGATACCGTTGTTAGTTCTGTCCTAGGTATACTAGTGCTAGGATACCGTTGTTAGTTCTGTCCTAGGTATACTAGTGCTAGGATACCGTTGTTAGTTCTGTCCTAGGTATACTAGTGCTAGGATACCGTTGTTAGTTCTGTCCTAGGTATACTAGTGCTAGGATACCGTTGTTAGTTCTGTCCTAGGTATACTAGTGCTAGGATACCGTTGTTAGTTCTGTCCTAGGTATACTAGTGCTAGGATACCGTTGTTAGTTCTGTCCTAGGTATACTAGTGCTAGGATACTGTTGTTAGTTCTGTCCTAGGTATACTAGTGCTAGGATACCGTTGTTAGTTCTGTCCTAGGTATACTAGTGCTAGGATACTGTTGTTAGTTCTGTCCTAGGTATACTAGTGCTAGGATACCGTTGTTAGTTCTGTCCTAGGTATACTAGTGCTAGGATACCATTGTTAGTTCTGTCCTAGGTATACTAGTGCTAGGATACCGTTGTTAGTTCTGTGTTTGGTACAACACTAGGGATACCTTGTTAGTTCTGTCAAGGTTACAGTGTACAGTACACACACACACACACACACACACACACACACACACACATACACACACACACACACACACACACACACACACACACACACACACACACACACACACACACACACACACACACACACACACTAAACACAGATAACACAACAGAAGTCAGGCTGGTTATATATATTTTTTTAAATGTCAGACTGTTTTCAATGGTCATTACAAGTCATCTCAACTGGACAGGAGTGTGTGTGTGCTTTATGCCTGGGCAGAGCAATGGACTGGAAAACACTGGCAAGTGTTACTGAGAGGAATATCTCGGCTGAATACGTTCCATTAAACAAAGCAGCAAAGATAGACACCAAGCACTGGAATAGATGAGGATACATATTGTCTCTGGCCCCTCAGAGCTGAGCCAATCACAATATGATGGCCTGTGTTCTCCTCACATCTCCTCAGAGCTGAGCCAATCACAATATGATGGCCTGTGTTCTCCTCACATCTCCTCAGAGCTGAGCCAATCACAATATGATGGCCTGTGTTCTCCTCACATCCCCTCAGAGCTGAGCCAATCACAATATGATGGCCTGTGTTCTCCTCACATCCCCTCAGAGCTGAGCCAATCACAATATGATGGCCAAATGTCCCCTAATTGATTACAGAATAACTAAATAACCCACATGTCCCCTAATTGATTACAGAATAACTAAATAACCCACATGTCCCCTAATTGATTACAGAATAACTAAATAACCCAGATGTCCCCTAATTGATTACAGAATAACTAAATAACCCACATGTCCCCTAATTGATTACAGAACAACTAAATAACCCACATGTCCCCTAATTGATTACAGAACAACTAAATAACCCACATGTCCCCTAATTGATTACAGAATAACTAAATAACCCACATGTCCCCTAATTGATTACAGAACAACTAAATAACCCACATGTCCCCTAATTGATTACAGAACAACTAAATAACCCACATGTCCCCTAATTGATTACAGAATAACTAAATAACCCACATGTCCCCTAATTGATTACAGAACAACTAAATAACCCACATGTCCCCTAATTGATTACAGAACAACTAAATAACCCACATGTCCCCTAATTGATTACAGAATAACTAAATAACCCACATGTCCCCTAATTGATTACAGAACAACTAAATAACCCACATGTCCCCTAATTGATTACAGAACAACTAAATAACCCACATGTCCCCTAATTGATTACAGAATAACTAAATAACCCACATGTCCCCTAATTGATTACAGAACAACTAAATAACCCACATGTCCCCTAATTGATTACAGAACAACTAAATAACCCACATGTCCCCTAATTGATTACAGAATAACTAAATAACCCACATGTCCCCTAATTGATTACAGAATAACTAAATAACCCACATGTCCCCTAATTGATTACAGAACAACTAAATAACCCACATGTCCCCTAATTGATTACAGAATAACTAAATAACCCACATGTCCCCTAATTGATTACAGAATAACTAAATAACCCACATGTCCCCTAATTGATTACAGAACAACTAAATAACCCACATGTCCCCTAATTGATTACAGAATAACTAAATAACCCAAAGGTCCCCTCTTGTTCTAAACCAAATCAAAACAATACACTGTGCCAGAAGATTACAGAGGTCATTACCCAGAGGGAGGTCATTACCCAGAGAGAGGTCATTACCCAGAGAGAGGTCATTACCCAGAGAGAGGTCATTACCCAGAGAGAGGTCATTACCCAGAGAGAGGTCATTAGACAGAGAGAGATCATTAGACAGAGAGAGGTCATTACCCAGAGGGAGGTCATTACCCAGAGAGAGATCATTACCCAGAGAGAGGTCATTACCCAGAGAGAGGTCATTACCCAGAGGGAGGTCATTACCCAGAGGGAGGTCATTACCCAGAGAGAGGTCATTACCCAGAGAGAGGTCATTACCCAGAGAGAGATCATTACCCAGAGAGAGGTCATTACCCAGAGGGAGGTCATTACCCAGAGAGAGGTCATTACCCAGAGAGAGGTCATTACCCAGAGGGAGGTCATTAGACAGAGAGAGATCATTAGACAGAGAAAGATCATTAGACAGAGAGAGATCATTACCCAGAGGGAGATCATTACCCAGAGAGAGGTCATTACCCAGAGGGAGATCATTACCCAGAGAGAGGTCATTACCCAGAGAGAGGTCATTACCTAGAGAGAGGTCATTACCAGATAGAGGTCATTACCCAGAGGGAGGTCATTACCCAGAGAGAGATCATTACCCAGAGAGAGGTCATTACCTAGAGGGAGATCATTACCCAGAGGGAGGTCATTACCCAGAGGGAGGTCATTACCCAGAGAGAGGTCATTACCCAGAGGGAGGTCATTACCCAGAGAGAGATCATTACCCAGAGAGAGGTCATTACCCAGAGAGAGGGCATTACCCAGAGAGAGGTCATCACCCAGAGGGAGGTCATTACCCAGAGAGAGGGCATTACCCAGAGAGAGGTCATCACCCAGAGGGAGGTCATTACCCAGAGAGAGGTCATCACCCAGAGGGAGGTCATCACCCAGAGGGAGGTCATCACCCAGAGGGAGGTCATTACCCAGAGAGAGGTCATCACCCAGAGGGAGGTCATCACCCAGAGGGAGGTCATTACCCAGAGAGAGGTCATCACCCAGAGGGAGGTCATCACCCAGATGGAAAATAACTCAACCAGAGGAGATTTCACACCACACGTCATCATCATCAGTATCATCATCAGAGAACCCATCATCATGGTCATTGACTCTGCTTATCCTTACATCATCATGGTCATTGACTCTGCTTATCCTTTCCTCTGACATCATCATGGTGATTGACTCTGCTTATCCTTTCCTCTGACATCATCATGGTCATTGACTCTGATTATCCTTTCCTCTGACATCATCATGGTCATTGACTCTGCTTATCCTTACATCATCTTGGTCATTGACTCTGCTTAACCTTTCCTCTGACATCATCATGGTCATTGACTCTGCTTATCCTTACATCATCATGGTCATTGACTCTGTTATCCTTACATCATCATGGTGATTGACTCTGCTTATCCTTTCCTCTGACATCATCATGGTGATTGACTCTGCTTATCCTTACCTCTGACATCATCATGGTCATTGACTCTGCTTATCCTTACATCATCATGGTGATTGACTCTGCTTATCCTTACATCATCATGGTGATTGACTCTGCTTATCCTTTCCTCTGACATCATCATGGTGATTGACTCTGATTATCCTTTCCTCTGACATCATCATGGTCATTGACTCTGCTTATCCTTACATCATCATGGTCATTGACTCTGCTTATCCTTTCCTCTGACATCATCATGGTCATTGACTCTGATTATCCTTTCCTCTGACATCATCATGGTCATTGACTCTGCTTATCCTTACATCATCATGGTCATTGACTCTGCTTATCCTTACATCATCATGGTCATTGACTCTGCTTATCCTTACATCATCATGGTGATTGACTCTGCTTATCCTTACATCATCATGGTCATTGACTAATGTCTGCTTATCCTTACATCATCATGGTGATTGACTCTGCTTATCCTTACATCATCATGGTGATTGACTCTGCTTATCCTTTCCTCTGACATCATCATGGTCATTGACTCTGCTTATCCTTACATCATCATGGTCATTGACTCTGCTTATCCTTACATCATCATGGTCATTGACTCTGCTTATCCTTTCCTCTGACATCATCATGGTCAGAGGTAAGATGTTCTTCCCGTGTCGGCACCATAATGTCGGCACCATAATGTCGGCACCATAATGTCGGCACCATAATGTCGGCACCATAATGTCGGCACCATAATGTCGGCACCATAATGTCGGCACCATAATGTCGGCACCATAATGTCGGCACCATAATGTCGGCACCATAATGTCGGCACCATAATGGTCGGCACCATAATGTCGGCACCATAATGTCAGCACCATAATGTCAGCACCATAATGTCACCACCATAATGTCACCACCATAATGTCGGCACCATAATGTCGGCACCATAATGTCAGCATCATAATGTCGGCACCATAATGGGCGGCACCATAATGTCGGCACCATAATGTCGGCACCATAATGTCGGCACCATAATGTCGGCACCATAATGTCAGCACCATAATGTCACACCATAATGTCACCACCATAATGTCGGCACCATAATGTCGGCACCATAATGTCGGCACCATAATGTCGGCACCATAATGTCGGCACCATAATGTCGGCACCATAATGTCGGCACCATAATGTCGGCACCATAATGTCGGCACCATAATGTCGGCACCATAATGTCGGCACCATAATGTCGGCACCATAATGTCGGCACCATAATGTCGGCACCATAATGTCGGCACCATAATGTCGGCACCATAATGTCGGCACCATAATGTCGGCACCATAATGTCGGCACCATAATGTCGGCACCATAATGTCGGCACCATAATGTCGGCACCATAATGTCGGCACCATAATGTCAGCACCATAATGTCGGCACCATAATGTCGGCACCATAATGTCGCACCATAATGTCAGCACCATAATGTCGGCACCATAATGTCGGCACCATAATGTCAGCACCATAATGTCGGTACCATAATGTCACCATAATGTCAGCACCATAATGTCGGCACCATAATGTCGGCACCATAATGTCGGCACCATAATGTCGGCACCATAATGTCGGCACCATAATGTCGGCACCATAATGTCGGCACCATAATGTCGGCACCATAATGTCGGCACCATAATGTCGGCACCATAATGTCGGCACCATAATGTCGGCACCATAATGTCGGCACCATAATGTCGGCACCATAATGTCGGCACCATAATGTCGGCACCATAATGTCGGCACCATAATGTCAGCACCATAATGTCAGCACCATAATGTCACCACCATAATGTCGGCACCATAATGTCACCATAATGTCGGCACACACATAATGTCGGCACCATAATGTCGGCACCATAATGTCGGCACCATAATGTCAGCACCATAATGTCGGCACCATAATGTCGGCACCATAATGTCAGCACCATAATGTCGGCACCATAATGTCGGCACCATAATGTCGGCACCATAATGTCGGCACCATAATGTCGGCACCATAATGTCGGCACCATAATGTCGGCACCATAATGTCGGCACCATAATGTCGGCACCATAATGTCGGCACCATAATGTCGGCACCATAATGTCGGCACCATAATGTCGGCACCATAATGTCGGCACCATAATGTCGGCACCATAATGTCGGCACCATAATGTCGGCACCATAATGTCGGCACCATAATGTCAGCACCATAATGTCAGCACCATAATGTCACCACCATAATGTCGGCACCATAATGTCGGCACCATAATGTCGGCACCATAATGTCAGCACCATAATGTCGGCACCATAATGTCGGCACCATAATGTCGGCACCATAATGTCGGCACCATAATGTCAGCACCATAATGTCGGCACCATAATGTCGGCACCATAATGTCGGCACCATAATGTCGGCACCATAATGTCAGCATCATAATGTCGGCACCATAATGTCGGCACCATAATGTCGGCACCATAATGTCGGCACCATAATGTCGGCACCATAATGTCGGCACCATAATGTCGGCACCATAATGTCAGCATCATAATGTCAGCACCATAATGTCGGCACCATAATGTTGGCACCATAATGTCGGGCACCATAATGTCAGCACCATAATGTCGGGCACCATAATGTCGGCACCATAATGTCGGGCACCATAATGTCGGGCACCATAATGTCGGCACCATAATGTCAGCACCATAATGTCGGGCACCACAATGTCGGCACCATAATGTCGATACCATAATGTCGGCACCATAATGTCGGCACCATAATGTCGGTACCATAATGTCAGCACCATAATGTCACCACCATAATGTCGGCACCATAATGTCAGCACCATAATTCGGCACCATAATCACCGCCTGGTACGGCAACTGCTCCGCCCTCAACCGTAAGGCTCTCCAGAGGGTAGTGAGGTCTGCACAACGCATCACCGGGGGCAAACTACCTGCCCTCCAGGACACCTACACCACCCGATGTTACAGGAAGGCCATAAAGATCATCAAGGACATCAACCACCCGAACCACTGCCTGTTCACCCCGCTATCATCCAGAAGGCGAGGTCAGTACAGGTGCATCAAAGCTGGGACCGAGAGACTGAAAAACAGCTTCTATCTCAAGGCCATCAGACTGTTAAACAGCCACCACTAACATTGAGTGGCTGCTGCCAACACACTGTCATTGACACTGACCCAACTCCAGCCACTTTAATAATGGGAATTGATGGGAAATGATGTAAATATATCACGAGCCACTTTAAACAATGCTACCTTATATAATGTTACTTACCCTACATTATTCATCTCATATGCATAAGTATATACTGTACTCTACATCATCGACTGCATCCTTATGTAATACATGTATCACTAGCCACTTTAACTATGCCACTTTGTTTACTTTGTCTACATACTCATCTCATATGTATATACTGTACTCGATACCATCTACTGTATGCTGCCCTGTACCATCACTCATTCATATATCCTTATGTACATATTCTTTATCCCCTTACACTATGTATAAGACAGTAGTTTTGGAATTGTTAGTTAGATTACTTGTTGGTTATCACTGCATTGTCGGAACTAGAAGCACAAGCATTTCGCTACACTCGCATTAACATCTGCTAACCATGTGTATGTGACAAATAAAATTGGATTTGATTTGATTTGATTTGGGGACTGTATACACCATATACCGTATAACATATACCAGGGACTTGGGCTGTACACCATATACCGTATAACATATACCAGGGACTTGGGCTGTACACCATATACCGTATAACATATACCAGGGACTTGGTCTGTACATCATATACCATATACCGTATAACATATACCAGGGACTTGGG
>NW_026278907.1:0-4341 GCF_023373465.1 Oncorhynchus keta | reverse complement strand
TCCCTGTCTGTGTCCCTGTCTGTGTCCCCGGTCCCTGTCTGTGTCCCGGTCTGTGTCCCGTGTCCTGTCTGTGTCCCTGTCCTGTGTCCGTGTCCCTGTCCCTGTCTGTGTCCTGGTCCCTGTCTGTGTCCCGTCCCTGTCTGTGAACCGGTCCTGTCTGTGTCGTCCTCTGTGTCCCGTGTCCCTGTCTGTGCCCGGTCCCTGTCTGTCTCCCTGTCTGTGAACCGGTCCCTGTCTGTCTCCAGGAGGCGTTGAGCATAGCCAAGACCCAGGTGGAGATGGGAGCCCAGGTGTTGGACATCAACATGGACGAGGGGATGTTGGAGGGTCCTGCCGCCATGGCCCGGTTCTGCTGTCTCATATCCTCCGAGCCTGACATCGCCAGGGTAGGAATCACCTGGACATTTCAAAAAGATAAGATACCTGCGTACTGTTGAATGCTTCCCGACGGTTAATCGTGTTTTCTAAACCACTTCCTGTGATGATGTTACTATGTACTGAGCTACAGGAAGCTGAGCCATGTTGTTGAAGGGCCTGCAGATGCAGGAAATCACTCTAAGAACAGAGTTCATCTATAGAAGAAGTTCTTTAGGCCTTTACTGAAGCTGAAGGTCACTTACCCAGCTCTTCTCGTTGTCCTCTTATACTCATCTCTCTCTCCTCTTATCCTCTCTCCTCTCCTCGTTGTCCTCTTTATCCTCATCTCTCCTCCTCTCCTCGTTGTCCTCTTTATCCTCATCTCTCTCCTCTCCTCGTTGTCCTCTTTATCCTCATCTCTCTCCTCTCCTCGTTGTCCTCTTTATCCTCATCTCTCTCCTCTCCTCGTTGTCCTCTTGATCCTCATCTCTCTCCTCTCCCTCGTTGTCCTCTTTATACTCATCTCTCTCTCTCCCTCGTTGTCCTCTTTATCCTCATCTCTCCTCTCCTCGTTGTCCTCTTTATCCTCATCTCTCTCCTCTCCTCGTTGTCCTCTTTATCCTCATCTCTCTCCTCTCCTCGTTGTCCTCTTAATCCTCATCTCTCTCCTCTCCTCGTTGTCCTCTTGATCCTCATCTCTCTCCCTCGTTGTCCTCTTTATCCTCATCTCTCTCCTCTCCTCGTTGTCCTCTTAATCCTCATCTCTCTCCCTCGTTGTCCTCTTAATCCTCATCTCTCTCCTCTCCTCTAGTTGTCCTCTTAATCCTCATCTCTCTCCTCTCCTCGTTGTCCTCTTTATCCTCATCTCTCTCTCTCGTTGTCCTCTTTATCCTCATCTCTCTCCTCTCCTCGTTGTCCTCTTTATCCTCATCTCTCTCCTCGTTGTCCTCTTAATCCTCATCTCTCTCCTCTCCTCGTTGTCCTCTTTATCCTCCTCTCTCTCCTCGTTGTCCTCTTTATCCTCATCTCTCTCTCCTCGTTGTCCTCTTTATCCTCATCTCTCTCCTCTCCTCGTTGTCCTCTTTATCCTCATCTCTCTCCTCTCCTCGTTGTCCTCTTTATCCTCATCTCTCTCCTCTCCTCGTTGTCCTCTTTATCCTCATCTCTCTCCTCGTTGTCCTCTTTATCCTCATCTCTCTCCTCGTTGTCCTCTTTATCCTCATCTCTCTCCTCTCCTCGTTGTCCTCTTTATCCTCATCTCTCTCCTCTCCTCGTTGTCCTCTTTATCCTCATCTCTCTCCTCTCCTCGTTGTCCTCTTTATCCTCATCTCTCTCTCCTCGTTGTCCTCTTTATCCTCATCTCTCCTCTCCTCGTTGTCCTCTTTATCCTCATCTCTCTCCTCGTTGTCCTCTTTATCCTCATCTCTCTCCTCTCCTCATTGTCCTCTTTATCCTCATCTCTCTCCTCGTTGTCCTCTTTATCCTCATCTCTCTCATCGTTGTCCTCTTTATCCTCATCTCTCTCCTCTCCTCGTTGTCCTCTTTATCCTCATCTCTCTCCTCTCCTCGTTGTCCTCTTTATCCTCATCTCTCTCCTCTCCTCGTTGTCCTCTTTATCCTCATCTCTCTCCTCTCCTCGTTGTCCTCTTTATCCTCATCTCTCTCCTCTCCTCGTTGTCCTCTTTATCCTCATCTCTCTCCTCTCCTCGTTGTCCTCTTTATCCTCATCTCTCTCCTCTCCTCGTTGTCCTCTTAATCCTCATCTCTCTCCTCTCCTCGTTGTCCTCTTTGATCCTCATCTCTCTCTCTCCTAGTTGTCATCTTTATCCTCATCTCTCTCCTCTCCTAGTTGTCCTCTTGATCCTCATCTCTGTCCTCTCCTCGTTGTCCTCTCTCTCTCTCTCTCTCTCACCCTCTCTCTCTCTCTCTCCCCCTCTCTCTCCCTCTCCTAGGTACCTCTGTGTATAGACTCACTCTAACTTCCAGGTGTCCTCTCTCTCCTCTCCTCGTTGTCCTCTCTCTCTCTCTCTCCTCGTTGTCCTCTCTCTCTCTCTCTCCTAGGTACCTCTGTATAGACTCGTCTAACTTTGAGGTGTCCTCTCTCTCTCCTCTCCTCGTTGTCCTCTCTCTCTCTCTCTCTCCTCTCCTAGGTACCTCTGTGTATAGACTCGTCTAACTTCGAGGTGTCCTCTCTCTCTCTCTCTCCTCGTTGTCCTCTCTCTCTCTCTCTTCTCTTCTCTTCTCTTCTCTTCTCATTCTCTTCTCTTCTCTTCTCTTCTCTTTTCTTCTCTTTTCTTCTCTTCTCCTCGGTACCTCTGTGTATAGACTTGTCTAACTTCCAGGTGTCCTCTCTCTCCTCTCCTAGGTACCTCTGTGTATAGACTCGTCGAACTTCGAGGTGATCAAGGCGGGACTGAAGTGTTGTCAGGGAAGTGTATCGTGAACAGCATCAGTCTGAAGGAAGGAGAAGAGAGGTTTCTCCAGAGAGCTACGACTGTCAGGCGCTACGGGGCTGCCGTGGTGGTTATGGCCTTCGAGCGAGGAGGGTCAGGTGAGACTGTCAGGCGCTACGGGGCTGCCGTGGTGGTTATGGCCTTCGACGAGGAGGGTCAGGTGAGACTGTCAGACGCTACGGGGCTGCCGTGGTGGTTATGGCCTTCGACGAGGAGGGTCAGGTGAGACTGTCAGGCGCTACGGGGCTGCCGTGGTGGTTATGGCCTTCAACGAGGAGGGTCAGGTGAGACTGTCAGACGCTACGGGGCTGCCGTGGTGGTTATGGCCTTCGACGAGGAGAGGTCAGGTGAGACTGTCAGACGCTACGGGGCTGCCGTGGGTGGCTATGGCCTTCGACGAGGAGGGTCAGGTGAGACTGTCAGACGCTACGGGGCTGCCGTGGTGGTTATGGCCCTCGACGAGGAGGGTCAGGTGAGACTGTCAGACGCTACGGGGCTGCCGTGGTGGTTATGGCCTTCGACGAGGAGGGTCAGGTGAGACTGTCAGACGCTACGGGGCTGCCCTGGTGGTTATGGCCTTCGACGAGGAGGGTCAAAACAGCTCTTCTCTGGTTTCCTACAGGCTACCGACACAGAGCGCGGCCTTGAAACAGCTCTTCTCTGGTTTCCTACAGGCTACCGACACAGAGCGCAAGGTCGACATCTGCAGCAGAGCCTATCGTCTCCTGGTAACTCAGGTGGGCTTTGACCCCAACGACATCATCTTTGACCCCAACATCCTGACCATCGGCACGGGCATGGAGGAACACAGCGAGTACGCCATCAACTTCATCAGAGCCACCAGGCTCATTAAGGTCAGTTGAGACCCGTGTCGTGTTTCTGCTAAACGCGGTCACTAACACTGCTTCCTGTTGTCACAACACTGCTTCCTGTTGTCACGCTCCGGGGATTTCTCTGGGACTGTGTCGTCTTTCTGCTAAACGAGGTCACTAACACTGCTTCCTGTTGTCACTAACACTGCTTCCTGTTGTCACTAACACTGCTTCCTGTTGTCACTAACACTGCTTCCTGTTGTCACTAACACTGCTTCCTGTTGTCACGCTCCGGGGATTTCTCTGGGACTGTGTCGTCTTTCTGCTAAACGCGGTCACTAACACTGCTTCCTGTTGTCACTAACACTGCTTCCTGTTGTCACTAACACTGCTTCCTGTTGTCACTAACACTGCTTCCTGTTGTCACTAACACTGCTTCCTGTTGTCACTAACACTGCTTCCTGTTGTCACTAACACTGCTTCCTGTTGTCACTAACACTGCTTCCTGTTGTCACTAACACTGCTTCCTGTTGTCACTAACACTGCTTCCTGTTGTCACTAACACTGCTTCCTGTTGTCACTAACACTGCTTCCTGTTGTCACTAACACTGCTTCCTGTTGTCACTAACACTTCTTCCTGTTGTCACGCTCCGGGGATTTCTCTGGGACTGTGTCGTCTTTCTGCTAAACGCGGTCACTAACACTGCTTCCTGTTGTCA
>NW_026278906.1:5000-61778 GCF_023373465.1 Oncorhynchus keta | reverse complement strand
CCCCATATATTGAAAGGAATATCTCCCCATATATTGAAAGGAATATCTCCCCATATATTGAAAGGAATGTCTCCCCATATATTGAAAGGAATATCTCCCCATATATTGAAAGGAATATCTCCCCATATATTGAAAGGAATGTCTCCCCATATATTGAAAGGAATATCTCCCCATATATTGAAAGGAATATCTCCCCATATATTGAAAGGAATATCTCCCCATATATTGAAAGGAATATCTCCCCATATATTGAAAGGAATGTCTCCCCATATATTGAAAGGAATATCTCCCCATATATTGAAAGGAATATCTCCCCATATATTGAAAGGAATGTCTCCCCATATATTGAAAGGAATATCTCCCCATATATTGAAAGGAATATCTCCCCATATATTGAAAGGAATATCTCCCCATATATTGAAAGGAATGTCTCCCCATATATTGAAAGGAATGTCTCCCCATATATTGAAAGGAATATCTCCCCATATATTGAAAGGAATATCTCCCCATATATTGAAAGGAATGTCTCCCCATATATTGAAAGGAATGTCTCCCCATATATTGAAAGGAATGTCTCCCCATATATTGAAAGGAATATCTCCCCATATATTGAAAGGAATATCTCCCCATATATTGAAAGGAATATCTCCCCATATATTGAAAGGAATATCTCCCCATATATTGAAAGGAATGTCTCCCCATATATTGAAAGGAATATCTCCCCATATATTGAAATGAATTTCTCCCATATATTGAAATGAATTTCTCCCCATATATTGAAATGAATTTCTCCCCATATATTGAAAGGAATGTCTCCCCATATATTGAAAGGAATGTCTCCCCATATATTGTAAGGAATATCTCCCATATATTGAAATGAATTTCTCCCCATATATTGAAATGAATTTCTCCCATATATTGAAAGGAATATCTCCCCATATATTGAAAGGAATGTCTCCCCATATATTGAAAGGAATGTCTCCCCATATATTGAAAGGAATATCTCCTCATATATTGAAAGGAATATCTCCCCATATATTGAAAGGAATATCTCCCCATATATTGAAAGGAATGTCTCCCCATATATTGAAAGGAATATCTCCCCATAGTGCGATGGAAGCCACATGATGTAGACACACTTATCCAAAAAGGGTAATTCCCTCCAATCTGTGTGAACTAATGTCCATGTTCCAGAATCCCACTCTGGGGTCTCCATAGTATAATAGTCAGGTTTTCCCATGATGATGGAAACTCCATTTCTCTTCCCGGCTGGGGTATGTTCTTCAGAGTGGGCAGTTCGTACTGGACATCTTCAGACACCTTCCTGTTTTACTCTGTTTTGTGCCTTTAACACAGATATCATCTCCCCATAGAATATAACCCAGATATCCTCTCCCTATAGACTGTAACCCAGATATCATCTTCCTATTGAATATAACCCAGATATCCTCTCCCTATAGAATATAACCCAGATATCCTCTCCCTATAGAATATAACCCAGATATCCTCTCCCTATAGACTATAACCCAGATATCATCTCCCCATAGAATATAACCTAGATATCCTCTCCCTATAGACTGTAACCCAGATATCCTCTCCCTATAGAATATAACCCAGATTTCCTCTCCCTATAGAATATAACCTAGATATCCTCTCCCTATAGACTATAACCCAGATATCCTCTCCCTATAGACTATAACCCAGATATCATCTCCTATAGACTATAACCCAGATATCCTCTCCCTATAGACTATAACCCAGATATCCTCTCCCCATAGAATATAACCCAGATATCCTCTCCTATAGACTATAACCCAGATATCATCTCCCCATAGAATATAACCTAGATATCCTCTCCCTATAGACTGTAACCCAGATATCCTCTTCCTATAGAATATAACCCAGATATCCTCTCCCTATAGAATATAACCCAGATATCCTCTCCCTATAGACTATAACCCAGATATCCTCTCCCTATAGACTATAACCCAGATATCATCTCCCTATAGACTATAACCCAGATATCCTCTCCCTATAGAATATAACCCAGATATCCTCTCCCTATAGACTATAACCCAGATATCCTCTCCCTATAGAATATAACCCAGATATCTTCTCCCTATTGAATATAACCCAGATATCCTCTCCCTATTGAATATAACCCAGATATCCTCTCCATATTGAATATAACCTAGATATCCTCTCCCTATAGAATATAACCTAGATATCCTCTCCCTATAGACTATAACCCAGATATCCTCTCCTCATAGAATATAACCCAGATATCCTCTCCCTATAGAATATAACCCAGATATCCTCTCCTCATAGAATATAACCCAGATATCCTCTCCCATAGAATATAACCCAGATATCCTCTCCCTATAGAATATAACCCAGATATCATCTCCTATAGAATATAACCCAGATATCATCTCCCTATAGAATATAACCCAGATATCATCTCCCTATTGAATATAACCCAGATATCCTCTCCTATTGAATATAACCCAGATATCATCTCCCTATTGAATATAACCCAGATATCCTCTCCCCATAGAATATAACCCAGATATCCTCTCCCTATAGACTATAACCCAGATATCCTCTCCCTGTAGACTATAACCCAGATATCCTCTCCCTATAAGACTGTAACCCAGATATCTTCTCCCTATTGAATATAACCCAGATATCCTCTCCCTATTGAATATAACCCAGATATCCTCTCCATATTGAATATAACCTAGATATCCTCTCCTTATAGAATATAACCCAGATATCATCTCCCTATAGACTATAACCCAGATATCATCTCCCTATAGACTATAAGCCAGATAACCTCTCCCTATAGACTATAGCCCAGATATCCTCTCCCTATAGACTATAACCCAGATATCATCTCCCTATAGAATATAACCCAGATATCATCTCCCTATTGAATATAACCCAGATATCCTCTCCCCATAGAATATAACCCAGATATCCTCTCCCTATAGACTATAACCCAGATATCCTCTCCCTATAGAATATAACCCATATATCCTCTCCCTATAGACTATAACCCAGATATCCTCTCCCTATAGACTATAACCCAGATATCCTCTCCCTATAGAATATAACCCAGATATCCTCTCCCTATAGAATATAACCCAGATATCATCTCCCTATAGAATATAACCCAGATATCCTCTCCCTATAGAATATAACCCAGATATCCTCTCCCTATAGAATATAACCCAGATATCATCTCCCTATAGACTATAACCCAGATATCCTCTCCCTATAGAATATAACCCAGATATCCTCTCCCTATAGAATATAACCCAGATATCCTCTCCCTATAGAATATAACCCAGATATCCTCTCCCTATAGACTATAACCCAGATATCCTCTCCCTATAGACTATAACCCAGATATCCTCTCCTTATAGAATATAACCCAGACATCATCTCCTATAGAATATAACCCAGATATCCTCTCCCTATAGACTATAACCCAGATATCCTCTCCCTATAGAATATAACCCAGATATCATCTCCCTATAGACTATAACCCAGATATCCTCTCAACCCTCCTTCTCTTTTTCCTCTTTAGCAGCTGAATCAGACTCTCCACGGCTCTCCTGGTCCCCATGTCCACCATCGATCTCTGTCTGACTAGACATGCTCCTGTCTCCCCTCCACCTCCTCCATGTCCAACACCTCCTCCTCAGTCTCCTCCTCCTGACCCAGAGTATCCGGGATGATCTCCACTCGATCCCAGACGATCCTCGGCTCTCCTTAAACCACACTGACTTCACTCCTTCCTTCCTTCCCTTGGCGAGGATGGACTCACCTGTCCTTGTCTCCTCCTTCTCCTCTCCCACCCCCATAGCAGGGCTGGGAGGCCGGGCCGGGCTTGGCGTTATGGTTGGCGTACAGGCCGCAAGCCACAGTGGCGGCTCGCTCCGGCGCGCTCTCCAGGGGGATGGCTCTCCTCTGTCCTCAGGGACAGTAGCACCCTCGGCCCCTCTTGTCTACCAGCTCTGGCGTCTGCCTGCAGCGCAGGGCATCACCCTGTTGTTACCTGGTAGCCACGTTGGTGTACTGCAGGGTGTCCTTGGGTCTCCCTTGGGGCCTTGTCATCTTCAGACATGGAGCCAGACACTACAGACAAGACAGGAGACAGGACAGCAACCATGTTAAATCTGTCAAAGTACAAGGATCACTGGATACTCTAGATGTATGTGTTGTGTGTGTATATAGGTTTAATTTGCTGAATAAATAGAGAGAGGAGTAGAGAGAGAGGAGTAGAGAGAGAGAGAGAGCAAGCTGTCATTTACATACACAAGTTAATGAACCACTGATCTCTAGGCATAGTTCAATGTCACAGATGCTTCTGCCTTCCCATAGTGTTAGGTTCATTTATTCTGCTTTAACACACAGAGCCCTTCTGTGAAGCACGACTCATAAATATTCAGTGAAACTGTTCAATTCAATCAGTATAAATGCCTTGTTCACAGGCCTTCTAATCAGCGTCTAATCCTATCCAGGGTTATTCAACCAGCCATCACCACTCCATCCAACAGCCCGGCTAACCTGATCCCAGATCTGTTTGTTAAGTCCTGCCAAGGTGTTGGCAAGACAACACAAACAGTTCTGACACTGAGTTTGCCTTCCTGCTAGGGCAAAGGCCGTCTCAAAAACACACGCAGGACAGGACTTTCACCAAGTGTCATGCTGCGGGACTTCCTCAATACCATTCCCTGGGAGAAACCCACATGAAGAGGCCTTCCTCAATACCAGCATTCCCTAGGAAGAGCCCACATGAAGGCCTTCCTCAATACCAGCATTCCCTGGAAAACCACATGAAGAGGGCCTTCCTCAATACCAGCATTCCCCTGGGAGAAACCCACATGAAGGGCCTTCTCAATACCAGCATTCCCCTGAGGAGAAAGCCACATGAAGGGCCTTCCTCAATACCAGCATTCCCCTGGGAGAAACCCACATGAAGGGCCTTCCTCATCTGCAGCATTCCCCTGGGAGAAACCCACATGAAGGGCCTTCCTCAATACCAGCATTCCTGAGGGGCCTGCCTCCAAACCACATGAAGGGCCTTCCTCAATACCAGCATCAATAAGGGCCAACATTCCCCTGGGAGAAACCCACATGAAGAGGCCTTCCTCAATACCAGCATTCCCCTGGGAGAGAAACCCACATGAAGGGCCTTCCTCAATGCCAGCATTCCCCTGGGAGAAACCCACATGAAGGGGCCTTCCTCAATACCAGCATTCCCCTGGGAGAAACCCACATGAAGGGCCTTCCTCAATACCAGCATTCCCCTGGGGAAAACCACATGAAGGCCTTCCTCAATACCAGCACCCCTGGGAGAAACCCACATGAAGGGCCTTCCTCAACTCAACATTCCCTGGGAGAAACCCACATGAAGGGCCTTCCTCAATACCAGCATTCCCCTGGGAGAAACCCACATGAAGGGCCTTCCTCAATACCAGCATTCCCCTGGGAGAAACCCACATGAAGGACCTTCATCAATACTCAGTATTCCCCTGGGAGAAACCTACATGAAGGGCCTTCCTACTCAGCATTCCCCTCTGGGAGAAACCCACATGAAGGACCTTCCTCAATACCAGCATTCCCCTGGGAGAAACCCACATGAAGGGCCTTCCTCAATACCAGCATTCCCTGGGAGAAACCCACATGAAGGGCCTTCCTCAATACCAGCATTCCCCTGGGAGAAACCCACATGAAGGGCCTTCCTCAATACCAGCATTCCCCTGGGAGAAACCCACATGAAGGGCCTTCCTCAATACCAGCATTCCCCTGGGAGAAACCCACATGAAGGGCCTTCCTCAATACCAGCATTCCCCTGGGAGAAACCCACATGAAGGGCCTTCCTCAATACCAGCATTCCCTGGGAGAAACCCACATGAAGGGCCTTCCTCAATACCAGCATTCCCTGGGAGAAACCCACATGAAGGGCCTTCCTCAATACCAGCATTCCCCTGGGAGAAACCCACATGAAGGGCCTTCCTCAATACCAGCATTCCCCTGGGAGAAACCCACATGAAGGGCCTTCCTCAATACCAGCATTCCCCTGGGAGAAACCCACATGAAGGGCCTTCCTCAATACCAGCATTCCCCTGGGAGAAACCCACATGAAGGGCCTTCCTCAATACCAGCATTCCCCTGGGAGAAACCCACATGAAGGGCCTTCCTCAATACCAGCATTCCCCTGGGAGAAACCCACATGAAGGGCCTTCCTCAATACCAGCATTCCCCTGGGAGAAACCCACATCATGGGCCTTCCTCAATACCAGCATTCCCCTGGGAGAAACCCACATGAAGGGCCTTCCTCGACACCAGCATTCCCCTGGGAGAAACCCACATCATGGGCCTTCCTCAATACCAGCATTCCCCTGGGAGAAACCCACATGAAGGGCCTTCCTCGACACCAGCATTCCCCTGGGAGAAACCCACATCATGGGCCTTCCTCAATACCAGCATTCCCCTGGGAGAAACCCACATGAAGGGCCTTCCTACTGGTGTTTACTAGTGGGGGAAACTCATCTATCATCTCTGACTTCTCCCACATACTGACCTCTTAACAATTTTGGCAGTTAAATACAACAATAAAACATTATTCATGAAAATAAATAATGTATGAATATGTTTTGCACATTATAATGAGTTTGCGTGTCTGGAAAGCTGTGCTGTTAGTGTATGGTTGACGCTGCTTGTTTGCCATTAGCCAATCGGCATGCTCAACGTGGTTTACAGCACATCAACACATACAACTCGCTGATCCCAGTCTACAAGTAGTATTATCGGAGTTTCCCCACTTGTCGTCAACGCAGCATCAGTTCTGAGCTGAACTCACAGAATGGTGCTGACCTCAGTTATCTTATCCAGGTTGGCACCTCCTTTCTTCAGGCGGGAGATCAGGAAGCCAATCACGATGAAGCAGAGAACCAAGATGGCTGCCATGATCAATCCCAGAAGAGCCATGTCCCCCGCCCGGTACCCTGCCCCCGAGGGCAAAGGAACCGCCACAGCTGTAGAGAGTCAGAGGTCAGGGAAAATAATAGTCAAGGCAACCAGTCAAGAAATCAATCAAGTTATCAACCAACCAACCAATATATTAATCAATCAATCAAGTTATCAACCAACCAATCAATATATTAATCAATCAATTTATCAACCAACCAATCAATATATTAATCAATCAATCGATTTATCAACCAACCAATAAATATATTAATCAATCAATCAAGTTACCAACCAACCAATGAATATATTAATCAATCAATCAAGTTACCAACCAACCAATGAATATATTAATCAATCAATCAAGTTACCAACCAACCAATGAATATATTAATCAATCAATCAAGTTACCAACCAACCAATGAATATATTAATCAATCAATCAAATTATCAACCAACCAATCAATATATTAATCAATCAAGTTATCAACCAACCAATCAATATATTAATCAATCAAGTTATCAACCAACCAATCAATAAATTAATCAATCAATCCAGCCGTTACAGCAGACAATGGCCTTTGAGATGTACCTAAACTCTATTCCACTTCACTTCTACCTTGAACCCCACCAATAATACGGCTTTAATATAGGTACAGATCTACTGTTAGTGAGGTAGATCATCACCATAGTATATTAATACAGGCTTTAATATGGAAGTACAGATCCTACTGTTGGTAGATAGATCATCTGAACAATCAGTCACCAGGGGCTCATTCCCTTTGCTGTGAGTTAACCTTCCCCTTGTGGTGCTGTGTGGAAGTCTTACCTGAAGGTATAACCAGGACAGAGGGCATGTACCAAACTCCCTGTAGACAGGTCCATAGCACGAATCTACACACACATCTGAGAAGAGGTATTATAATTTCTCGGAATGTCTGCAACCCCAGCATTAACAAAACATTCATCAAAACAATTATAGTAGTCTAGTAATAGGCAGGTAGCTCCACTCAGGTGAAGAGCGAAGGACTCTGCCTTCACAACCCTCTTCAGAAGAACAATGAGAGGCAAGTATCCACTCACCTGCAGAGCGAAGGACTCTGCCTTCACAATCCTCTTCAGAACAATGAGGCAAGTGTCCACTCACCTGCCCAGGCGAAGGACTCTGTGCTCTCTTCAGAAGAACAATGAGGCTGGTAACCACTCACCTGCAGAGCGAAGGACTCTGCCTTCACAACCCTCTTCAGAAGAACAATGAGACAGGTAACCACTCACCTGCAGGCAGAGGACTCTGTCTTCACAGCCCTCTTCAGAAGAACAATGAGACAGGTAACCACTCACCTGCAGAGCGAAGGACTCTGTCTTCACAACCCTCTTCAGAAGAACAATGAGACAGGTAACCACTCACCTGCAGAGCGAAGGACTCTGTCTTCACAGCCTCTTCAGAAGAACAATGAGGCAGGTAACCACTCAGGTGAAGAGCGAAGGACTCTGTCTTCACAGCCCTCTTCAGAAGAACAATGAGGCAGCTAACCACTCACCTGCAGAGTGAAGGACTCTGCCTTCACAGCCCTCTTCAGAAGAACAATGAGGCAGGTAACCACTCAGGTGAAGAGCGAAGGACTCTGTCTTCACAACCCTCTTCAGAAGAACAATGAGGCAGCTAACCACTCACCTGCAGAGCGAAGGACTCTGTCTTCAGCCCTCTTCAGAAGAACAATGAGACAGGTAACCACTCACCTGCAGAGCGAAGGACTCTGTCTTCACAACCCTCTTCAGAAGAACAATGAGACTGGTAACCACTCACCTGCAGAGCGAAGGACTCTGTCTTCACAGCCCTCTTCAGAAGAACAATGAGGCAGCTAACCACTCACCTGCAGGCGAAGGACTCTGTCTTCACAACCCTCTTCAGAAGAACAAACCCTTCGTTTGTCACATTGACATAACTGCTGTACTGCACCTCATATCTCATGTCTGGGTTTACACCCTAAAACACACACACACACAAACACCCACACACAAATAAACACACACACACACACAAATAAACACCCACACACACACACACACACACACACACACACACACACACACACACACACACACAAATAAACAATCATCAAATAAACACACACACACACACACACACAAATAAACACCCACACACAAACAAGCTGATTAAAGTTGTCAGTGTTTCAAATCTCACAGAACAGAAGCCTTAGCTACCCAGAATTGCAGGTAATTGTGTCATTTCTAGGACTTTCACAGTGCCAGACGAGTGTGTCTCTACTGTATATGAGACGTGACATTACATTTAGAGGTCCCATGAACAAACACAGACTGAGATTGTAAGACAAGTGTCTGCTAAAAGGATTCAAATGTTAAATGTTTGATCTCTTTGACTCTTACGGTGGCAAAGTCCTCGTCTCTGGCCCTGACTGAAGGGTCTGTTGGAGGTTCTGTCTCGTAGGATCACATGGTCTCTGGGACTGAGTTACTGTAGATGTAACCTTAGTAACGCTCCTTCTCAAACCGCGGAGGGTTCCTGCTCTTCCTCAGCACCTCGATGGTGACCTGAGTCACCGCAAACTGGTCCCTGTTGGTGACCTGGGAGGCCTGGGAGAGAGGGAGAGATGGGAGAGATGGGAGAGATGGAGAGATGAGGGAGAGATGGGAGAGAGGAGAGATGGAGAGAGTATTGTCCATCACCGGTCCTCATCTGGTCTCCCATCCAGGGACCGACCAGGACCAAGCCTGCTTAGCTTTAGAAGCAAGCCAGCAGGGATGCAGGGGGTATACTGGGTGGTATGCAGGAGGTGGTATGCTGGGTGGTAGGCAGGGTGGTAGGCAGGGTGGTAGGCAGGGGTGATAGGCAGGTGGTTTGCAGGGTGGTATGCATTTTTTTTTTTTTTTTACCTTTATTTAACCAGGCAAGTCAGTTAAGAACATATTCTTATTTTCAATGACGGCCTGGGAACAATCAGGTTAACTGCCTGTTCAGGGGGCAGAGCGACGGATTTGTACCTTGTCAGCCGGGGGTTTGAACTCACAACCTTCCGGTTACTAGTCAAAACGGGTTTACTAGTCCAACGCTCTAACCACTAGGCTACGCTGCCGCCCTGCATGGTGGTATACAGGGTGGTATGCAGAGTGTGGTAGGCAGGGTGGTATACTGGGTGGTATGCAGGGTGGTTGCAGGGTGGTATGCATGGTGGTATGCATGGTGGTATACAGGTGGTAGGCAGGTGGTATACTGGGTGGTATGCAGGGTGTGGTATACTATGGCATGCAGGGTGGTATACAGGGGTGTTATACAGGCGGCATACAGGTGGCATTGCAGGCGGCATATACAAGGGTGGCATGCAGGGTGGTATGCAGGGTGGTATGCATGGTGGTATACAGGGTGGTTGCAGGGTGGTATGCATGGTGGTATACAGGTGGTATGCAGGATGGTATAACTGGGTGGTAGGCTGGGTGGTATGCAGGGGGTGGTCAGTATGGGTGGTGTATGCATGGCGGCACACATGTCAGGTATGCAGGGGTGGTATGCAGGGGTGGTATACAGGGTAGTATGATGATTGGTAGGCAGGGTGGTAGAGCAGGGTGGTGATGGGGTGGTAGGCTGGGTGGTATGCTGGGTGGTATGCAGGAGTGGTTGCTGGGTGGTATGCATGGTGGTATGAAGGATGACATGGGGTGTTAGGCAGGGTGGTATGCTGGGTGTGGTATGCAGGGTGGTATACTGGGTGAACATGCAGGGTGGTATACAGGGTGGTATGCAGTGGTATACAGGGTGGTATGCAGGGTGGTATGCAGGGTGGTATGCATGGTGGTATACAGGGTGGTTGCAGGGTGGTATGCATGGTGGTATACAGGGTGAGCATGGGGTGGTATACTGGTGGTATGCAGGGTGGTATGCTGGGTGGTATGCAGGGTGGTAGGCAGGGTGGTAGGCTGGTGAGTATGAAGGTGGTAGGCTGGGTGGTATGCAGGGTGGTTGCAGGGTGGTATGCATGGTGGTATGCAGGGTGGTATACAGGGTAGTATGATGGAGTGTGGTATACAGGGTGGTATGCATGGTGGTATGCAGGGTGGTATACAGGGTAGTATGATGGGTGAGTATGTGCAGGGTGGTATGCAGGGTGGTATGCTGCTGGCTGTCTGTAGTCTCCTGTGACAGACCGTTCATATAAACATCAAATAGCATGAGCAGCACACGCAATATTTAGTTCTGGGTTTCCAGATTACTATGTCATAAACTAGATGAACTATGTGATAAACTAGATAAACTATGTGATAAACTAGATAAACTATGTCATAAACTAGATGATAAACTAGATAAACTATATCATAAACTATGTGATAAACTAGATAAACTATGTCATAAACTAGATAAACTATGTCATAAACTATGTGATAAACTAGATAAACTATGTCATAAACTAGATAAACTATATCATAAACTAGATGATAATATATCATAACTAGATAAACTATGTCATAAACTAGATAAACTATGTCATACTATATGATAAACTATGTCATAAACTAGATAAACTATGTCATAAACTAGATAAACTATGTCATAAACTAGATGATAAACTATGTCATAAACTAGATAAACTATGTCATAAACTAGATAAACTATGTCATAAACTAGATAAACTATGTCATAAACTAGATAAACTATGTCATAAACTAGATAAACTATGTCATAAACTAGATAAACTATGTCATAAACTAGATAAACTATGTCATAAACTAGATAAACTATGTCATAAACTAGATAAACTATGTCATAAACTAGATGATAAACTATGTCATAAACTAGATAAACTATGTCATAAACTAGATAAACTATGTCATAAACTAGATAAACTATGTCATAAACTAGATAAACTATGTCATAAACTAGATAAACTATGTCATAAACTAGATAAACTATGTGATAAACTAGATGATAAACTATGTCATAAACTAGATGATAAACTATGTCATGAACTAGATGATAAACTATGTCATGAACTAGATGATAAACTATGTCATGAACTAGATGATAAACTATGTCATGAACTAGATGAACTATGTCATAAACTAGATGAACTATGTCATAAACTAGATAAACTATGTGATAAACTAGATAAACTATGTGATAAACTAGATAAACTATGTCATAAACTAGATAAACTATGTCATAAACTAGATGATAAACTATGTCATAAACTAGATGATAAACTATGTCATGAACTAGATGATAAACTATGTCATGAACTAGATGAACTATGTCATAAACTAGATAAACTATGTGATAAACTAGATAAACTATGTGATAAACTAGATAAACTATGTCATAAACTAGATAAACTATGTCATAAACTAGATAAACTATGTCATAAACTAGATAAACTATGTGATAAACTAGATAAACTATGTCATAAACTAGATAAACTATGTCATAAACTAGATAAACTATGTCATAAACTATGTGATAAACTAGATAAACTATGTCATAAACTAGATGATAAACTATGTCATGAACTAGATGATAAACTATGTCATAAACTAGATAAACTATATCATAAACTAGATAAACTATGTCATAATAGATAAACTATGTCATAAACTAGATAAACTATGTCATAAATGCTAGATAAACTATGTCATAAACTAGAATTCTTCATAAACCCAAATAAGATCAGATCAAGTCACCACAATGTATTTTTTATATTAGTGACTTTTAGAAATATATTTTAAAAGTTTATAGCTACTTTATGAACTATATATTTTTGTAAAAAATGTTTCTGAAACCCAAAATTATTTTCTAGTAAGATGATCTCAATTTCATCATCATTTGAAAAGATCCATGATCCGAGAAGATCCAATTTCAATGTTGAACACAATCATAGCTTTCAATCGATTATATGCCAAAAGAAGTAATTGATCTGCACAGATGGAAATACAGATTGAAAAAAGACATCTCTTACCAGGACAGTGAGGGATATTGGGCCTGCTATGTCTGCTGCTTTGGTCATGGAGATGTTCCCCGTCTCCCTCATCGATCTGGAAGATGCTGCCTTCATTCCCTGAGAGGGAAAGATACACAAAACCGTGAAGTCAACATCAGTCTGCTATGAGATACAGAGGAGAAACCGTGAAGTCAACATCAGTCTGCTATGAGATACAGAGGAGAAACCGTGAGGGCAAGATCAGTCTGCTATGAGATACAGAGGAGAAACCGTGAAGTCAAGATCAGTCTGCTGAGATACAGAGGAGAAACCGTGAAGTCAACATCAGTCTGCTATGAGATACAGAGGAGAAACCGCGAGGTCAATATCAGTCTGCTATGAGATACAGAGGAGAAACCACGCAGGGTCAAGATCAGTCTGCTATGAGATACAGAGGAGAAACCGTGAGGGCAGATCAGTCTGCTGAGATACAGAGGAGAAACCGCGAGGTCAAGATCAGTCTGCTATGAGATAGAGGAGAAACCATGAGGTCAATATCAGTCTGCTGGGTGAGATACAGAGGAGAAACCGCGAGGTCAAGATCAGTCTGCTATGAGATACAGAGGAGAACCCGTGAAGTCAAGATCAGTCTGCTATGAGATACAGAGGAGAAACCGTGAAGTCAATATCAGTCTGCTATGAGATACAGAGGAGAAACCCGAGGTCAAGATCAGTCTGCTATGAGATACAGAGGAGAACCCGTGAAGTCAAGATCATTCTCTGCTATGAGATACAGAGGAGAAACCGTGAAGTCAAGATCAGTCTGCTATGAGATACAGAGGAGAAACCGTGAAGTCAAGATCAGTCTGCTATGAGATACAGAGGGAGAAACCGTGAAGTCAACATCAGTCTGCTATGAGATACAGAGGAGAAACCGCGAGGTCAATATCAGTCTGCTATGAGATACAGAGGAGAAAACCGTGAAGTCAACATCAGTCTGCTATGAGATACAGAGGAGAAACCGAAGTCAAGATCAGTCTGCTACTGAGATACAGAGGAGAAACCGTGAAGTCAAACATCAGTCTGCTATGAGATACAGAGAGAAACCGCGGAAGTCAACATCAGTCTGCTATGAGATACAGAGGAGAAACCGTCAAAAGATCAGTCTGCTAGAGATACAGAGGAGAAACCGTGAAGTCAAGACAGTCTGCTGAGATACAGAGGAGAAACCGTGAGGCAAGATCAGTCTGCTGAGATACAGAGGAGAAACCGTGAGGGCAAGATCAGTCTGCTATGAGATACAGAGGGAGAAACCGTGAGGGCAAGATCAGTCTGCTATGAGATACAGAGGGAGAAACCATGAGGGCAAGATCAGTCTGCTATGAGATACAGAGGAGAAACCATGAGGCAAGATCAGTCTGCTATGAGATACAGAGGAGAAACCGTGAGGTCAAGATCAGTCTGCTATGAGATACAGAGGAGAAACCATGAGGCAAGATCAGTCTGCTATGAGGTACAGAGGAGAAACCGTGAGATCAAGATCAGTCTATGAGATACAGAGGAGAAAACCGTGAGGTAGCTCAGTTGGCAGAGCATGGCGCTTGTAACGCCAGGGTAGTGGGGTCGATCCCCGGGACCACCCATACGTAGAATGTATGCACACATGACTGTAAGTCGCTTTGGATAAGCATCTGCTAAATGGCATATATTATTATTATTATTAGTCAAGACTCAGTCTGCTATGAGATACAGAGGGAGAAACCAGTATGATGATATCTGATCAATTCTGATATATTTTTTTATAATATAGAAAACTTTGTGGTCCTACGCACATCCTTATGAAAAATGTTGATGCTCAGCTGATAATGTAAAGAGAACAGGAAGTCCCTGACATTGTATATGCTCCCAGTTACCCCCTTTACTGGCAGTGTCTCCATCTTCATAGGTCAAATACATCTTACTGTGATAGATCAACACTAGATTACTGTGAGGAGAACATTAAAACTAGATTACTGTGAGGAGAACATCAACACTAGATTACTGTGGGGAGAACATCAACACTAGATTACTGTGAGGAGAACATCAACACTAGATTACTGTGAGGAGAACATCAACACTAATTACTGTGAGGAGAACATTAAACTAGATTACTGTGAGGAGAACATCAACACTAGATTACTGTGAGGAGAACATCAACACTAGATTACTGTGAGAGAACATTTAACACTAGATTACTGTGGGGAGAACATCAACACTAGATTACTGTGAGGAGAACATCAACACTAGATTACTGTGAGGAGAACATTAAAACTAGATTACTGTGAGGAGAACATCAACACTAGATTACTGTGAGGAGAACATCAACACTAGATTACCGTGAGGAGAACATCAACACTAGGTGCTGTGAGGAGAACATTAAAACTAGATTACTGTGAGGAGAACATCAAATACCTAGATTACTGTGAGGAGACATCAACACTAGATTACTGTGAGGAGAACATTAAACACTGGATTTACTGTGGGGAGAAATACCAACATCAGATTACAGAGAGAACATCAACACTAGTTACTCTCATCAACACTAGATTACTGTGAGGAGAACATCAACACTGAATTGAGGAGAACTCTGAGGAGAACATCAACACTAGATTACTGTGAGGAGAACATCAACACTAGATTACTGTGAGGAGAACATTAAAACCAGATTACTGTGAGGAGAACATCAACACTAGATTACTGTGAGGAGAACATCAACACTAGATTACTGTGAGGAGAACATCAACACTAGATTACCGAGGAACATTAACACTAGATTACTGTGAGAGAACATTAAAACTAGATTACCAGAGGGAGAACATCAACACTAGATTACTGTAGGAGAACATCAAACACTAGACTACTGTGTGAGGAGAACATCAACACTAGATTACTGTGGAGGAGAACATTAACACTAGATTACTGTGAGGAGAACATTAACACTAGATTACTGTGAGGAGAACATCAACACTAGATTACTGTGAGGAGAACATCAAACACTAGATTACTGTGGGGAGAACATCAACACTAGATTACTGTGAGGATAAACATCAACACTAGATTACTGTGAGGAGAACATCAAATGTCTAGATTACTGTGAGGAGAACATTAAAACTAGAATATCAAGAGGAGAACATCAAACACTTAGATTACTGTGAGAGAACATTAAAACTAGATTACTGTGAAGGAGAACATCAACACTAGATTACTGTGAGGAGAACATTAAAACTAGATTACTGTGAGGAGAACATCAAAACTAGATTACTGTGAGGAGAACATCAACACTAGATTACTGTGAGGAACAACATCAACACTAGATTACTGTGAGGAGAACATCAACACTAGATTACTGTGAAGAGAACATCAACACTAGATTACTGTGAGGAGAACATTAACACTAGATTACTGTGAAGAGAACATCAACACTAGATTACTGTGAAGAGAACATCAACACTAGATTACTGTGAGGAGAACATTAACACTAGATTACTGTGAAGAGAACATCACTAGATTACTGTGAAGAGAACATCAACACTAGATTACTGTGAGGAGAACATTAACACTAGATTACTGTGAAGAGAACATCAACACTAGATTACTGTGAAGAGAACATCAACACTAGATTACTGTGAGGAGAACATTAACACTAGATTACTGTGAAGAGAACATCAACACTAGATTACTGTGAGGAGAACATCAACACTAGATTACTGTGAGGAGAACATTAAAACTAGATTACTGTGAGGAGAACATTAACACTAGATTACTGTGAAGAGAACATCAACACTAGATTACTGTGAGGAGAACATCAACACTAGATTACTGTGAGGAGAACATCAACACTAGATTACTGTGAGGAGAACATCAACACTAGATTACTGTGAGGAGAACATCAACACTAGATTACTGTGAGGAGAACATCAACACTAGATTACTGTGAGGAGAACATCAACACTAGATTACTGTGAGGAGAACATCAACACTAGATTACTGTGAGGAGAACATCAACACTAGATTACTGTGAGGAGAACATCAACACTAGATTACTGTGAGGAGAACATTAAAACTAGATTACTGTGAGGAGAACATTAACACTAGATTACTGTGAGGAGAACATCAACACTAGATTACTGTGAGGAGAACATCAACACTAGATTACTGTGAGGAGAACATTAAAACTAGATTACTAGGAGAACATTAAAACTAGATTACTGTGAAGAGAACATTAACACTAGATTACTGTGAAGAGAACATCAACACTAGATTACTGTGAGGAGAACATTAACACTAGATTACTGTGAGGAGAACATCAACACTAGACTGTGAGAGACATTAACACTAGATTGCTGTGAGGAGAACATTAACACTAGATTACTGTGAGGAGAACATTAACACTAGATTACTGTGAAGAGAACATCAACACTAGATTACTGTGAGGAGAACATCAACACTAGATTACTGTGAGGAGAACATTAAAACTAGATTACTGTGAGGAGAACATCAACACTAGATTACTGTGAGATTAATGAGAACATCAACACTAGATTACTGTGAGGAGAACATCAACACTAGATTACTGTGAGGAGAACATTAAAACTAGATTACTGTGAGGAGAACATCAACACTAGATTACTGTGAGGAGAACATTAAAACTAGATTACTGTGAGAGAACATCAACACTAGATTACTGTGAGGAGAACATCAACACTAGATTACTGTGAGGAGAACATTAAAACTAGATTACTGTGAGGAGAACATCAACACTAGATTACTGTGAGGAGAACATCAAATCACTAGATTACTGTGAGGAGAACATCAACACTAGATTACTGTGAGGAGAACATCAACACTAGATTACTGTGAGGAGAACATTAAAGAACTAGATTACTGTGAAGAGAACATCAACACTAGATTACTGTGAGGAGAACATCAACACTAGATTACTGTGAGGAAAACATAAAGACCTGTTGTACCTCTAATTATCCTGTAGCTGATCAGCTCACTCCTATTTCTGTCTCCATCCTTGGCGTATAACGGACCAGGCTCCAGGGATAAAGCACTGTCCTGTGGACAACAACAGACCAGGGTTCAGAGAGATAAACCACCGTCCTGTGGACAACAGACCAGGGTTCAGAGATAAACCACCGTCCTGTGGACAACAACAGACCAGGGTTCAGGGATAAAGCACCGTCCTGTGGACAACAACAGACCAGGGTTCAGAGATAAAGCACCGTCCTGTATACAACAACAGACCAGGGTTCCAGAGATAAAGCACCCGTCCTGTGGACAACAACAGACCAGGGTTCAGAGATAGGTACACAGATATACTGTAACACACCTCTCTCTCTCTGTTCAGGTACACCTCTCTCTGTTCAGGTACACAGATATACTGTAACACACCTCTCTCTGTTCAGGTACACAGATACTGTATCACACCTCTCTCTGTTCAGGCACACGATGAGGTACTGTAACACACCTCTCTCTGTTCACTACACCTCTCTGTCTAGGTACACAGATATACTGTATCACACCTCTCTCTGTTCACGTACACCTCTCTCTGTTCAGGTACACAGATATACTGTAAATACACCTCTCTCTGTTCAGGCACAGATATACTGTAACACACCTCTCTCTCTGTTCAGGTACACAGATATACTCAAATACACCCTCTCTGTTCAGGTACACAGATATACTGCAACACACCTCTCTCTCTGTTCAGGTACACAGATACACTGTATCACACCTCTCTCTGTTCAGGTACACCTCTCTCTGTTCAGGTACACAGATACACTGTATCACACCTCTGTTCAGGTACACAGATATACTGTAAACCGGTTCTCCTCTGTTCAGGTACACAAATATACTGTATCACACACCTCTCTCTGTTCAGGTACACAGATATACTGTAACAAACCTCTCTCTGTTCAGGTACAGATATACTGTATCACACACTCTGTTCAGGTACACAGATATACTGTATCACACCCTCTGTCTGTTCAGGTACACAGATATACTGAATCACACCTCTCTCTGTTAAGGTACACAGATATACTGTATCACACACCTCTCTGTTCAGGTACACAGATATACTGAATCACACCTCTCTCTGTTAAGTTACACAGATATACTGTATCACACACCTCTCTGTTCAGGTACACAGATATACTGTATCACACCTCTCTCTGTTCAGGTACACAGATATACTGTATCACACACCTCTCTGTTCAGGTACACAGATATACTGTATCACACCTCTCTGTTCAGGTACACAGATATACACCACCTCTCTGTTCAGGTACACAGATATACTGTATCACACCTTCCTGCTCAGTACACAGATCCACCTCTCTGTTCAGGTACACAAATATACTGTATCACACCTCTCTGTTCAGGTACACAGATATTATCACAAACCTCTCTGTTCAGGTACACAAATATACTGTATCACACCTCTCTCTGTTCAGGTACACAGATATACTGTAACAAACCTCTGTTCAGGTACACAGATATACTGTATCACACCTCTCTCTGTTCAGGTACACAGATATACTGTATCACACACCTCTCTGTTCAGGTACACAGATATACTGAATCACACACCTCTCTCTGTTAAGTTACACAGATATACTGTATCACACAGGTACCAGATATACTGTAACACACACCTCTCTGTTCAGGTACACAGATATACTGTATCACACACCTCTTTCTCTGTGAGGTTGACCTTGCCCTGTAGCCGGAGCTGACACACAGTTTGGCTATCCCCAGGTTGGTTCTGACACAGGGCTGGAACCACGGTGGACGGTTGTCAACGTCTCACGTTAACCGTGATGGTCACCACGGCAGTGAACGAAGTCGCCGGACTCAGAAACTATACGTGTCCTGGGAAATGGTGTTAATAGATTGTCAAGGAAGGTCAAAGGGCATTGAGATGAGGACAGCAGATCCTGGTTCTCTACTATAGGATTATGTTATTTTACAGATTATAGTATATTTCTGGAATACTTTACAGATTGTAGTATATTTCTGGAATACTTTACAGATTGTAGTATATTTCTGGAATACTTACAGATTCTAGTATATTTCTGGAATACTTACAGATTCTAGTATATTTCTTGGAATACTTTACAGATTCTAGTATATTTCTTTAATATTTTACAGATTAGAGTATATTTCTTGAATACTTTACAGATTCTAGTATATTTATTTAATATTTTACAGATTAGAGTATATTTCGAAATACTTTACAGATTATAGTATATTTATTGAATACTTTAGAATATACATAAAATATATATATTTCTAGAATACTTTGTAATCCCATTTGACATAAACAGTAGGGAAGAATGTAAACAACAGTATACCTGTACATGTAAGACCAGGGAGATCTTTGGACAGAGTCGTAGTCGATGATGTTTTGCACCAGTATGTTGGGTGTTGGCATTCTCCAGTCGTAGATACCTGTTCTGGTGACACCAACAATGACAAACGTGTTTAATCTGCTGAGCAATGATTTGACTGAACCTTTATTTATACCAGTTTCCACTTGTTGAGATAAAAAAATATATATCTATTTTTCAGGAGAGACCTGGACCAAGACAACAGCATCAACAGATCAGTGATAGTGTTCATAGTGTTCATAGTGATGGAGGGAAGGTCTACCGTGGCTGACTCTAAACGATAGTACAGGGGCTCAGAGTCAATGTCTGTGGCCTCTATCCGGCCAATACTGGTGTTCACAGGAGTCAGCTGTGGGAGAGAGAGGGGCTCAGAGTCAATGTCTGTGGCCTCTATCCGACCAATACTGGTGTTCACAGGAGTCAGCTGTGGGAGAGAGAGAGGGCTCAGAGTCAATGTCTGGGGGCCTCTATCCGACCAATACTGGTGTTCACAGGAGACAGCTGGGGAGAGAGAGGGCTCAGAGTCAATGTCTGGGGCCTCTATCCGACCAATACTGGTGTTCACAGGAGTCAGCTGTGGAGAGAGAGGGGCTCAGAGTCACGTCTGGGGCCTCTATCCGACCAATACTGGTGTCTACAGGAGTCAGCTGTGGGAGAGAGAGGGGGCTCAGAGTCAATGTCTGGGGCCTCTATCCGACCAATACTGGTGTTCACAGGAGTCAGCTGTGGGAGAGAGAGGGCTCAGAGTCAATGTCTGGGGCCTCTATCCGACCAATACTGGTGTTCACAGGAGTCAGCTGTGGGAGAGAGAGGCTCAGAGTCAATGTCTGGGGCCTCTATCCCGACCAATACTGGTGTTCACAGGAGTCAGCCGTGGGAGAGAGAGGGCTCAGAGTCAATGTCTGTGACCTCTATCCGACCAACACTGCTGTTCACAGGAGTCAGCTGTGGGAGAGAGAGGGCTCAGAGTCAATGTCTGTGGCCTCTATCTGACCAATACTGGTGTTCACAGGAGTCAGCTGTGGGAGAGAGAGAGGGCTCAGAGTCAATGTCTGTGGCCTCTATCCGACCAATACTGGTGTTCACAGGAGACAGCTGTGGAGAGAGAGGGGCTCAGAGTCAATGTCTGTGACCTCTATCCGACCAACACTGCTGTTCACAGGAGTCAGCTGTGGGAGAGAGGGGGCTCAGAGTCAATGTCTGTGGCCTCTATCTGACCAATACTGGTGTTCACAGGAGTCAGCTGTGGGAGAGAGAGGGGGCTCAGAGTCAATGTCTGTGGCCTCTATCTGACCAATACTGGTGTTCACAGGAGTCAGCTGTGGGAGAGAGAGGGGCTCAGAGTCAATGTCTGTGGCCTCTATCTGACCAATACTGGTGTTCACAGGAGTCAGCTGTGGGAGAGAGGGGGGCTCAGAGTCAATGTCTGTGGCCTCTATCTGACCAATACTGGTGTTCACAGGAGTCAGCTGTGGGAGAGAGAGGGGGCTCAGAGTCAATGTCTGTGGCCTCTATCTGACCAATACTGGTGTTCACAGGAGTCAGCTGTGGGAGAGAGAGGGGCTCAGAGTCAATGTCTGGGGCCTCTATCCGACCAATACTGGTGTTCACAGGAGTCAGCTGTGGGAGAGAGAGAGGGCTCAGAGTCAATGTCTGGGGCCTCTATCCGACCAATACTGGTGTTCACAGGAGTCAGCTGTGGGAGAGAGAGGGCTCAGAGTCAATGTCTGGGGCCTCTATCCGACCAATACTGGTGTTCACAGGAGTCAGCTGTGGGAGAGAGAGGGGCTCAGAGTCAATGTCTGTGGCCTCTATCCGACCAATACTGGTGTTCACAGGAGTCAGCTGTGGGAGAGAGAGGGCTCAGAGTCAATGTCTGTGGCCTCTATCCGACCAATACTGGTGTTCACAGGAGTCAGCTGTGGGAGAGAGAGGGGGCTCAGAGTCAATGTCTGTGGCCTCTATCTGACCAATATTGGTGTTCACAGGAGTCAGCTGTGGAGAGAGAGAGGGCTTTTAGTCAATGTCTGTGGCCTCTATCTGACCAATACTGGTGTTCACAGGAGTCAGCTGTGGGAGAGAGAGGGGCTCAGAGTCAATGTCTGGGGCCTCTATCCGACCAATATTGGTGTTCACAGGAGTCAGCTGTGGGAGAAAGAGGGCTCAGAGTCAACATATTATATTACAGAAATGTTACTTCATGGAAATGTACCGATATGGAAGGTTTATTCATACAAACAGATGTGGTATTGTATAAAAAAAAAAAACATTTTATTTATTTATTTATATAGCCCTTTGTACATCAGCTGATATCTCAAAGTGCTGTACAGAAACCCAGCCTAAAACCCCAAACAGCAAGCAATGCAGGTGTAGAAGCACGGAGTCAATGTATGAAGGGTGCAAGTAGTTAATTACTATTGTCATCGTAACATAATCACCATGGTAATGTTGGGCCCACGGAGAAGTGTCTAATGCTGTTAGGTACATAGTAAATAGAAGAAGGTCTCACCTCGTTCACCTGGAGAACGTAATGACTCTGAGTGAAGTAAGGTACATAGTAAATAGAAGAGGGTCTCACCTCATTCACCTGAGAACGTAATGACTCTGAGCGAAGTAAGGTACATAGTAAATAGAAGAAGGTCTCACCTCGTTCACCTGGAGAACGTAATGACTCTGAGTGAAGTAAGGTACATAGTAAATAGAAGAGGGTCTCACCGTTCACCTGGAGATTGTAATGACTCTGAGCGAAGTAAGGTACATAGTAAATAGAAGAGGGTCTCACCTCGTTCACCTGGAGAACGTAATGACTCTGAGTGAAGTAAGGTACATAGTAAATAGAAGAGGGTCTCACCTGTTCACCTGGAGAAAGTAAGTAATGACTCTGAGCGAAGTACATAGTAAATAGAAGAGGGTCTCACCTCATTCGCCTGGAGAACGTAATGACTCTGGAGTGAAGTAAGGTACTGTGGCAAAGAAGGGGGTCGAGTGATAAGTGGCAGATATGTGAGAGCAGAGCTAATAAACGGGCTCTGCCCGATCACTAAAATGCCCCCCTGTCAGAACTACAGATCACAAAATGGCCGACCGCCAAAACTACAAGTCCCAGAAGCAAGGGGAACCCTCAGAAGGTGGAGCCGACTCACAGATAAAGGTTCAAGAAAAACCAGGAAGAAAAAGGGAGGGTGCTGGAAGGAGCTATGAACAATAGAGAAAGAGACTATAGAGATTGGCTGGATTTACCGTGTATGAGCTGGATTGTTTGGACTTACCTGTTGGCGTTTGGAGCTGGACCTACTGAGAACCCGATTCGTGGGTACCGAACCCTGCTATCCTTGACCTCGCCTACGGCCTGGGTGGACCAGGACGGAGAAACAAACACACAGGTACTGTCCTGTTCGAAAGAACTCTCATTCTGGGTGATTTGGTGACAGTTTACCACTTAGTTTGTGACAAACGCTCCTAACCTTGAAGAGGTTTGCCACAGTACATAGTAAATAGAAGAGGGTCTCACCTCGTTCACCTGGAGAACGTAATGACTCTGGAGCGAAGTAAGGTACATAGTAAATAGAAGAGGGTCTCACCTCGTTCACCTGGAGAACGTAATGACTCTGAGAGAAGTAAGGTACATAGTAAATAGAAGAGGGTCTCACCGTTCACCTGGAGAACGTAATGACTCTGAGAGTGAAGTAAGGTACATAGTAAATAGAAGAGGGTCTCACCCTCATTCACCTGGAGATCGTAATGACTCTGAGCGAAGTTTGGAGGATTATCACATTTTCAATGAAAACTTTCAACAGACACGACCTTAGAAAAGAGTGAATCACCGTTGGCATTTGAAAGCAGCAAAGCATTTTATAGAACCTACTTATTTTTTAGAGTTGAAGACTTGATGGCAACCAGATATGTTATACATTGAAGTTCTTCACCCATAGAGAGCAGAAATATGGTTTGACCTTGACAGGCACAGCCCAGAAATAGAGACCGACTGATGCTTAGGAGAGTCCTATTCCCTATATAGTGGTACTACTATAGACTAGAGCCCTATTCCCTATATAGTGGTACTACTATAGACCAGAGCCCTATTCCCTATATAGTGGTACTACTATAGACTAGAGCCCTATTCCCTATATAGTGGTACTACTATAGACTAGAGCCCTATTCCCTATATAGTGGTACTACTATAGACTAGAGCCCTATTCCCTATATAGTGGTACTACTTTAGACCAGAGCCCTATTCCCTATATAGTGGTACTACTATAGACTAGAGCCCTATTCCCTATATAGTGGTACTACTATAGACTAGAGCCCTATTCCCTATATAGTGGTACTACTTTAGACCAGAGCCCTATTCCCTATATAGTGGTACTACTATAGACCAGAGCCCTATTCCCTATATAGTGGTACTACTATAGACCAGAGCCCTATTCCCTATATAGTGGTACTACTATAGACCAGAGCCCTATTCCCTATATAGTGGTACTACTATAGACCAGAGCCCTATTCCCTATATAGTGGTACTACTATAGACCAGAGCCCTATTCCCTATATAGTGGTACTACTATAGACTAGAGCCCTATTCCCTATATAGTGGTACTACTGTAGACCAGAGCCCTATTCCCTATATAGTGGTACTACTATAGACCAGGGCCCTATTCCTATATAGTGGTACTACTATAGACCAGGGCACTATTCCCTATATAGTGGTACTACTATAGACCAGAGTCCTATTCCCTATATAGTGGTACTACTATAGACCAGAGCCCTATTCCCTATATAGTGGCATTACTATAGACCAGAGTCCTATTCCCTATAAGTGGTACTACTATAGACCAAAGCCCTATTCCCTATATAGTGGTACTACCATAGACCAGAGCCCTATTCCCTATATAGTGGTACTACTATAGACCAGAGACCTATTCCCTATTATAGTGGTACTACTATAGACCAGAACCCTATTCCCTATATAGTGGTACTACTATAGACCAGAGCCCTATTCCCTATATAGTGGTACTACTATAGACCAGAGCCCTATTCCCTATATAGTGGTACTACTATAGACCAGAGTCCTATTCCCTATAGAGTGCACTACTATAGACCAGAGTCCTATTCCCTATATAGTGGTACTACTATAGACCAGAGCCCTATTCCCTATATAGTGGTACTACTATAGACCAGTAGTTCTATTCCCTATATAGTGGTACTACTATAGACCAGAGCCCTATTCCCTATATAGTGGTACTACTATAGACTAGAGCCCTATTCCCTATATAGTGGTACTACTATAGACCAGAGCCCTATTCCCTATATAGTGGTACTACTATAGACCAGAGCCCTATTCCCTATATAGTGGTACTACTATAGACTAGAGCCCTATTCCTATATAGTGGTACTACTATAGACCAGAGCCCTATTCCCTATATAGTGGTACTACTATAGACCAGGCCCTATTCCCTATATAGTGGTTCTACTATAGACCAGGGCACTATTCCCTATATAGTGGTACTACTATAGACCAGAGTCCTATTCCCTATATAGTGGTACTACTATAGACCAGAGCCCTATTCCCTATATAGTGGCATTACTATAGTGGTACCCTACTAGTAGACCAGAGCCCTATTCCCTATATAGTGGTACTACTATAGACCAGAGCCCTATTCCCTATATAGTGGCATTACTATAGACCAGAGTCCTATTCCCTATATAGTGGTACTACTATAGACCAAAGCCCTATTCCCTATATAGTGGTACTACTATAGACCAGAGCCCTATTCCCTATATAGTGGTACTACTATAGACCAGAACCCTATTCCCTATATAGTGGTACTACTATAGACCAGAGCCCTATAAGGTACAATTTGGGACATAACCCATGACCATGAGACATGTCATCACTACTACTCACTGATCTGGAGCCAGTTCTGTTGCAGCGCACCCTGACCCACAGAGCATCATCCACACGGGGCAGAGACTAGGAAACGAACACAAATGCAGCAGCTGTTATTTCACACCACAGACAGAATGCCTCATTGACCCTCGACCTTTCTTTTTTGTCAAAGGAAAAATGACCTTTGACCCCCCGTAACTGAGTCAGTTCATGGCAATGTTCCAGGCCAACTACTTTGCAGTCGGCATGCAAGCCATACCTCACAACACTAGCTGAACTTGTCCAAGAAGAAAACACAGTTTTAAAATAAATCCACTTTGTGACATGTTAAAAATTGCTATGGATGTTAAGTTCTGACGCTGTACGTATCAAGTGTCTCAGAATAGAAGTTCTGATCCAGGATCAGCCCCCCAGCTTGTATTCTTTCTATTCTACAAAGCAAAACTGATCCTAGATCAGCTTGATACATTGCCCCCTGAGCTCACCTCAAAGTCCAGTCCTCTCTGGCGATGAGGTCCGTCCCCCGCAGGTAGAACGCCTCCGCAGGGTTCTCCGTGACGGTCAGCTGAACATCGTCACTACAGGTGATTCTGGCTACTAGAACGTCCACAGTGCTGTTCTCTTTTATAGACACGGGGTCAGGAGAAACTGTACAGACTGAGAGAGATGTGAAACAGACACAGATAGAGGGGTCAGGAAAACTGTACAGACTGAGAGAGATGTCAAACAGACACAGATACAGGGGTCAGGAGAAACTGTACAGACTGAGAGAGATGTCAAACAGACACAGATACAGGGGTCAGGAGAAACTGTACAGACTGAGAGAGATGTCAAACAGACACAGGTACAGGGGTCAGGAGAAACTGTACAGACTGAGAGAGATGTGAAACAGACACAGATACAGGGGTCAGGAGAAACTGTACAGACTGAGAGAGATGTCAAACAGACACAGATACAGGGGTCAGGAGAAACTGTACAGACTGAGAGAGATGTCAAACAGACACAGATACAGGGGTCAGGAGAAACTGTACAGACTGAGAGAGATGTCAAACAGACACAGATACAGGGGTCAGGAGAAACTGTACAGACTGAGAGAGATGTCAAACAGACACAGATACAGGGGTCAGGAGAAACTGTACAGACTGAGAGAGATGTGAAACAGACACAGATACAGGGGTCAGGAGAAACTGTTCAGACTGAGAGAGATGTCAAACAGACACAGATACAGGGGTCAGGAGAAACTGTACAGACTGAGAGATGTCAAACAGACACAGATACAGGGGTCAGGAGAAACTGTACAGACTGAGAGAGATGTGAAACAGACACAGATACAGGGGTCAGGAGAAACTGTACAGACTGAGAGAGATGTGAAACAGACACAGATACAGGGGTCAGGAGAAACTGTACAGACTGAGAGAGATGTGAAACAGACACAGATACAGGGGTCAGGAGAAACTGTACAGACTGAGAGAGATGTGAAACAGACACAGATACAGGGGTCAGGAGAAACTGTACAGACTGAGAGAGATGTCAAACAGACACAGATACAGGGGTCAGGAGAAACTGTACAGACTGAGAGAGATGTGAAACAGACACAGATACAGGGGTCAGGAGAAACTGTACAGACTGAGAGAGATGTCAAACAGACACAGATACAGGGGTCAGGAGAAACTGTACAGACTGAGAGAGATGTGGGCTAACAGACACAGGATGGTACTGGGGTCAGGAGAAACTGTACAGACTGAGAGAGATGTCAAACAGACACAGATACAGGGGTCAGGAGAAACTGTACAGACTGTCTCAGCCTCCAGATTTATGTGCAGACACAGATACAGGGGTCAGGAGAAACTGTACAGACTGAGAGAGATGTCCTGTCCTACAGACACAGATAATCAGGGGTCAGGAGAAACTGTACAGACTGGAGGAGAGATGTGAAACATGTCCCAGAACAGGGGTCATGAGGAACCTTGCAGACCCCAGTCCACCTGGCCATGCTCCTGCTCCAGTTTCAACTGACCTGGCCCTAGAAAACTGTACAGACTGAGAAGATGTCAAACAGACACAGACCTGACAGGGGTCAGGAGAAACTGTACAGACTTATTATTATTCGAGATGTGGTCACAGACACAATACAGGTCATGTCAGGAGAAACTGTACAGACTGCCAGAGAGATGTCAAACAGACACGGTTCCTCTCTAGATACAGGGGTCAGGAGAAACTGTACAGACTGAGGGGTTTTAGATGTTTCTGTAACAGACACAGATACAGGGGTCAAGGAGAAACTGTACAGACTGATTTGAGAGAGATGTCAAACAGACACAGATACAGGGGTCAGGAGAAACTGTACAGACTGAGAGAGATGTCAAACAGACACAGATACAGGGGTCAGGAGAAACTGTACAGACTGAGAGAGATGTCAAACAGACACAGATACAGGGGTCAGGAGAAACTGTACAGACTGAGAGAGATGTCAAACAGACACAGATAAAGGGGTCAGGAGAAACTGTACAGACTGAGAGAGATGTGAAACAGACACAGATACAGGGGTCAGGAGAAACTGTACAGACAGAGAGATGTCAAACAGACACAGATACAGGGGTCAGGAGAAACTGTACAGACTGAGAGAGATGTCAAACAGACACAGATACAGGGGTCAGGAGAAACTGTACAGACAGAGAGAGATGTCAAACAGACACAGATACAGGGGTCAGGAGAAACTGTACAGACTGAGAGAGATGTGAAACAGACACAGATACAGGGGTCAGGAGAAACTGTACAGACTGAGAGAGATGTGAAACAGACACAGATACAGGGGTCAGGAGAAACTGTACAGACTGAGAGAGATGTCAAACAGATACAGGGGTCAGGAGAAACTGTACAGACTGAGGAGATGTCAAACAGACACAGATACAGGGGTCAGGAGAAACTGTACAGACTGAGAGAGATGTCAAACAGACACAGATACAGGGGTACAGGAGAAACTGTACAGACTGAGAGATTGTATTAATGGAGGTGTCAAACAGACACAGATACAGGGGTCAGGAGAAACTGTACAGACTGAGAGAGATGTCAAACAGACACAGATACAGGGGGAGGAGAAACTGTACAGACTGAGAGAGATGTCAAACAGACACAGATACAGGGGGTCAGGAGAAACTGTACAGACTGAGGGAGATGTCAAACAGACACAGATACAGGGGTCAGGAGAAACTGTACAGACTGAGAGAGATGTCAAACAGACACAGATACAGGGGTCAGGAGAAACTGTACAGACTGAGAGAGATGTCAAACAGACACAGATACAGGGTCAGGAGAAACTGTACAGACTGGAGAGATGTGAAACAGACACAGATACAGGGGTCAGGAGAAACTGTACAGACTGGAGGGAGATGTCAAACAGACACAGATACAGGGGTCAGGAGAAACTGTACAGACTGAGAGAGATGTCAAACAGACACAGATACAGGGGTCAGGAGAAACTGTACAGACTGAGAGGAGATGTGTCAAACAGACACAGATAAAGGGGTCAGGAGAAACTGTACAGACTGAGAGATGTCAAACAGACACAGATAAAGGAGGTCAGGAGAAACTGTACAGACTGAGAGATGTCAAACAGACACTGATACAGGGGTCAGGAGAAACTGTACAGACTGAGAGAGTGTCTAACAGACACAGATACAGGGGTCAGGAGAAACTGTACAGACTGAGAGATGTCAAACAGACACTGATAATGGGGTCAGGAGAAACTGTACAGACTGGAGAGATGTCAAACAGACACAGATATTGGGGTCAGGAGAAACTGTACAGACTGAGAGAGATGTGTCTACAGACACAGATAAAGGGGTCAGGAGAAACTGTACAGACTGAGAGATGTCAAACAGACACAGATACAGGGGTCAGGAGAAACTGTACAGACTGAGAGAGATGTCAAACAGACACAGATACAGGGGTCAGGAGAAACTGTACAGACTGAGGAGATGTCAAACAGACACAGATACAGGGGGAGTCAGGAGAAACTGTACAGACTGAGAGAGATGTCAAACAGACACAGATTAATGGTTGGGGTTCCATTTACATTCAGTTCATTCAGAAAGTACAAGACATTGGAATTGGCTGAATTTGAAAATGGATTGACCTCAGACATGCACACAAACAACAACAAACTATAGTGGAGGAGGCGTGTCTATAGATACACTGTATTAATGGGGGTGTGGTGGAGGAGGTGTGTCTATAGATACACTGTATTAATGGAGGTGTGGTGGAGGAGGTGTGTCTATAGATACACTGTATTAATGGAGGTGTAGTGGAGGGGGCGTGTCTATAGATACACTGTATTAATGGAGGTGTAGTGGAGGAGGTGTGTCTATAGATACACTGTATTAATGGAGGTGTGGTGGAGGAGGTGTGTCTATAGATACACTGTATTAATGGAGGTGTGGTGGAGGGGGCGTGTCTATAGATACACTGTATTAATGGAGGTGTGGTGGAGGGGTGTGTCTACAGATACACTGTATTAATGGAGGTGTGGTGGAGGAGGTGTGTCTACAGATACACTGTATTAATGGGGGTGTGGTGGAGGGGGCGTGTCTATAGATACACTGTATTAATGGAGGTGTGGTGGAGGGGGCGTGTCTATAGATACACTGTATTAATGGAGGTGTGGTGGAGGAGGTGTGTCTACAGATACACTGTATTAATGGGGGTGTGGTGGAGGGGTGTGTCTATAGATACACTGTATTAATGGAGGTGTGGTGGAGGAGGTGTGTCTATAGATACACTGTATTAATTGGAGGTGTAGTGGAGGAGGTGTGTCTATAGATACACTGTATTAATGGAGGTGTGGTGGAGGAGGTGTGTCTATAGATACACTGTATTAATGGGGGTGTGGTGGAGGGGGCGTGTCTATAGATACACTGTATTAATGGAGGTGTGGTGGAGGAGGTGTGTCTATAGATACACTGTATTAATTGGAGGTGTAGTGGAGGAGGTGTATCTACAGATACACTGTATTAATGGAGGTGTGGTGGAGGGGGCGTGTCTATAGATACACTGTATTAATGGAGGTGTGGTGGAGGGGGCGTGTCTATAGATACACTGTATTAATGGGGGTGTAGTGGAGGAGGCGTGTCTACAGATACACTGTATTAATGGAGGCGTGTCTACAGATACACTGTATTAATGAAGGTGTGGTAGAGGAGATGTATCTACACTGTATTCTGACCTCTACTTAATTCCCTCAGAATTCCACCACCTTTATGCGCCAGGAAACCATGAATAAGGTCTAGCGAACCTGTCAGCTCCAAGTGGAAAAAGAATATACTTTTTTTCTCTATATATAAATAGCACCATTCTCCACGCACTGTAATTTACAACCTGATCAGAGCTAGAGCTATGAGCTATTGATCAGAGCTATTGATCAGAGCTATTGATAAGAGCTATTGATAAGAGCTATTGATAAGAGCTATTGATCAGAGCTATTGATAAGAGCTATTGATAAGAGCTATTGATAAGAGCTATTGATAAGAGCTATTGATAAGAGCTATTGATAAGAGCTATTGATAAGAGCTATTGATAAGAGCTATTGATAAGAGCTATTGATAAGAGCTATTGATAAGAGCTATTGATAAGAGCTATTTATAAGAGCTATTGATAAGAGCTATTGATAAGAGCTATTGATAAGAGCTATTGATAAGAGCTATTGATAAGAGCTATTGATAAGAGCTATTGATAAGAGCTATTGATAAGAGCTATTGATAAGAGCTATTTATAAGAGCTATTGATAAGAGCTATTGATAAGAGCTATTTATAAGAGCTATTGATAAGAGCTATTGATAAGAGCTAGGTAAATGAGTAATCCGTTTGGACAAGGGGATTGTAAATAGAAATGACACGTCGCTTTATATTTATTTGACCTAATAATCCCAAGAGACATGTGAAACCAGTCATGGCAACAAACTGAAGCGCATCAACTTTCCCACAATAAAGTTAATGAAAGGCTGTGTCATTATGCACAATTTAAATGACCTTTTAACTTGCGGGGATGGGCACTCTCGAATGTCTTAATTATAGGCAACCCCGACTTTCTCTATCTCCTATCACGTCAAATAATAGCCATTATCAGTATCAACAGTCTGTAGGCGTAATAAACACACTAAAATTAAACTGTTAGTTCCTTCAGTTGGTATGTAGCCGACATTACCATTCCATTTAATTCCATTGTTTCGTTTACCTTCATTTGCCTCGTGGCCTTGTGGTTGTTGCTGAGGATCATTAGTTACGGAGGATGACGTCACAAAAGAAGGACCCACAGGCGTTACCCGCACGGTGGGAGACCCACGAGGTCTGGGGGCACACGCTCCTGTCATCGATATCTATGTTTTATATTTTGTATAATAAATCATTTTGAGAGTAGCCCTCCAACAAGTCATTCATTAACGTTTTTAATTTCCATATGTACTAGAGAGCTAAGTGTTTGTTTGTTTATTGGGCTTCAGGAATGTGACTGAAAAGGTGAAAAATAAAAAATAAACCGATTGAAAGTATAAGGGGGTATCGGTGAATATATGTCGTGGTCAAGACTACGACGGCGCCAGTGTAATGAGCAGAGTTTACTCAGGTGTTCAACAGCGCATATCAGACCCAGAGCTTAATGCTTCATATGTAGTTCTTTAATGAGTTTCAATTTAGAGAACAGATCTCTTCGCAGAAGCAACAAATACAGGGAAGGTAAACAAAAACCTGCTTGGTTGCCATAGCAACATCAGGGAACATGGGCAGACCGGAGTTGTTCTTCAAATACAGTATTTATCTTCTATTCTGTACCATCTTTAATTGAGCCTCGCATTCTCCTTCATTCCCGCTCTCAACACGTTTTCGGAAAGAGATGAACTCTATAGGAAGCTCTTGGGACAGGTCGTCTGGGTACTGGAAATAGATGAACTCTATAGGAAGCTCTTGGGACAGGTCGTCTGGGTACTGGAAATAGATGAACTCTATAGGAAGCTCTTGGGACAGGTCGTCTGGGTACTCCATTTAATTCCATTGAAATAGATGAACTCTATAGATCTTGGGACAGGTCTCTGGGTACTGGAAATAGATTAACTCTATAGGAAGCTCTTGACAGGTCGTCTGGGTACTGGAAATAGATGAACTCTATAGGAAGCTCTTGGGACAGGTCGTCTGGGTACTGGAAATAGATTAACTCTATAGGAAGCTCTTGGGACAGGTCGTCTGGGTACTGGGATGAACTACTGGTCGTCTGGGTACTGGAATAGATTAACTCTATAGGAAGCTCTTGGGACAGGTCGTCTGGGTACTGGAAATAGATTAACTCTATAGGAAGCTCTTGGGACAGGTCGTCTGGGTACTGGAAATAGATGAACTCTATAGGAAGCTCTTGGGACAGGTCGTCTGGGTACTGGAAATAGATGAACTCTATAGGAAGCTCTGGGACAGGTCGTCTGGGTACTGGAAATAGATTAACTCTATAGGAAGCTCTTGGGACAGGTCGTCTGGGTACTGGAAATAGATGAACTCTATAGGAAGCTCTTGGGACAGGTCGTCTGGGTACTGGAAATAGATTAACTCTATAGGAAGCTCTTGGGACAGGTCGTCTGGGTACTGGAAAGAGATGAACTCTATAGGAAGCTCTCTGGGTACTGGAAAGGATTAACTCTATAGGAAGCTCTTGGGACAGGTCGTCTGGGTACTGGAAATAGATGAACTCTATAGGAAGCTCTTGGGACAGGTCGTCTGGGTACTGGAAAGAGATGAACTCTATAGGAAGCTCTTGAGACAGGTCGTCTGGGTACTGGAAATAGATGAACTCTATAGGAAGCTCTGCGAACAGGTCGTCTGGGTACTGGAAATAATGAACTCTATAGGAAGCTCTTGGGACAGGTCTCTGGGTACTGGAAATATATTAACTTGGGTACTGGACAGCCCACAGATGCAAACAGACCATAATCTTTAGCAGACAACAGTTCTTGAGGGCTTGAACAAAATAAAGTTGTTTGCAATTTCGTTCATAGGCTACTGGTGAACCGGCGTTTGAGTTGTGTGGTTACAATATCAACGGTCCCTTATCTCTGGTATATCTTGGCATCCATCATCCAACAATTAATTTGAATTATGTGCAGCGCAATGGACATATAATGCCCAATGTCTCAGGAATGTCTGGGTTTGCAATACTCAGCATAGAAAACAGTTGGGTCGGCAACTTGGGCCGACAGGCCGTGGTGGATTAAATGTGATTTAATTCAATTGAATTTCGCCCATTTGTTAAGGATATTAGCCAGACAAAACCCGTGGAGTTCAACCATAAATAGTGTCTGAAAGTACAGTATCCTCAAGCAGACTACTTTCCCCCTTATTGTTAGGCTATTTGAGATGTTACTTTGATAAGAAGTTTATAAATACTGTGTATAGTTGTAGATAGTACACTGCATAATGAAACAATACCTAGTAAACTAGTGTTTTGAGGGTGACTGACTCTATTATTTGCCATTAATTGACTGGTTTTACGCACAACAACGTTCTATTCAAGATGGGAGAGAGCGCGAGGACGGCTCATGTCATGCAGGTTCAGGAAGCCTATACAGGACAGTTGTATATCCTATGGAGAAATATATATATATATTGGTAGCTGATCAGTATGCTGCTGCAACAACCAATTATTTTATAATCTGCAATATTTCAATTCCAAACTTTATTGACTTAACAAGTAATTACATTATTGCCACTGTGTAGTGGTGTAAAGTACTTAAGTAGTATTTTGGGGAATCTGTACTTTACTTTACTATTTTTTTTATGTTTGACTACTTTTACTTCACTACATTCCTAAATAAAATTATGTACTTTTTACTCCATACATTTTCCCTGACACCCAAAATTACGAGTTACAATTTGAGTGCTTAGCAGGACAGGAAAACGGTAAAATTCACACACTCATCAAGATAACGTCCCTGGTCGTCCCTACTGCCTCTGATCTGGTGAATTCACTCAATATAAAAGCTTCCTTTGTAAATTATGTCTGAGTGTTGGACTGTGACCCTGACTGCCAAAAATATATATATAAAAATACAATTGTGCCGTGTGGTTTACTAAATGTCAGGAATTTGATGAGTAGCAGTGACTTTTACTTCATACTTGTACTCAAGTATAACAATGTAGTACTTTTTCCACCTCTGTACTTAAGTACATTTCAAATCTGATACTTTTAGATTTTTTCTCAAGTAGTATTTTACTAGGTTACTTTCACTTTTACTTGAGTCATTTTCTATTAAAGTATCTTTACTGTTACTCAAGTATGACAATTTGAGTACTTGTTCCACCTCTGCCACCGGGCAACAGTCTAAAAATGTCAGCATTGGGACACCCTGTAGAGCTTCGTGTACTGTTAGGATTTAAGAGGAAATGACGAACAAATAGGTCTACCAATAAACATTTACCCATTAGCTAAAACGAAGCGAAGCCTTGGCACCAAACAAGTCCTGTGATCGATTCGATTAGGCTGCGCAGCCGTATAGACATGTCGCAATTTCAGCACCATGGACAGCGATCAGCAGTCTACACCTTGCGGGGGACGAGAGAAGCAGCGTTATGCCAGTGCATGTAGTCTATTTAAATCGTTATGGAACGGAGGGCAGACCAAGACGTAACAGTTTGAGCCCGACACACATGGGGCGATACTTGGCTGTGCAATCCCACAGTTCCATGGTTAGTGCAGGCAATAGACGGCATAGCCTACTATTGTAAACTATTCACTATTCTCCCTATTCTAATTGTATATACACGAGGCGTCCAACATTACCATGGGTTAAATAACTATTTAAGGGGAAGGCTTAAGATAAATGTACTGAAAACCCTTATCGAATTAAAACTCCACGAGACAATATGTTGACCAGCAAGTTGTGAGGCTTTTCAGTTATTGAATTAGGCCTACGTTTATTTATTCAGCAAGCGCAAGGGATCCATACCTGCAAAACCCCGTTAATTACGCACCTTCATAAGGTAGGTCTGAATATCAGCTATGGAGAAGCGAGAAGGAAAGGCGTGATGCGGCGGTTGACTCATAACCGCATAACCCCGCAGTCTCCGGGTTGTCCGCGGGGCGGGTGTGTTTAGGGTTATGGAATATTGTGTGGATGAAGGCCGGGTGGGTGGCGAGCGGGTTGAATAAAGAGAAAACAAAACCTTTTAAAAAATCCATAAATGTAGAATTATTGTGCAATATATAGGCTACATTGAGGTTTTTCGTTCATTAGTTTCGGCTAACAGGCATGATTAGTAGCCTATTTAAGCCTAAACTTCCCGCACACCAAATAGCCTACATATCTTATTGCCAAAGGCTTATGGGACGGGAATAAAAGGTTAATGTAGATCCACAGAGGTTAAAAGAACAATGTCAGAGTTTAATTAAATAAGTGAAAAGCTGCGGAATGTAGAGTTAAAAATAAAGAGTTGGGAGGCCCAGAGAAGAAGTCTAATGTTATAGAAGAGAGGACCAGAACAGTAGTCTAATGGTATAGAAGAGAGGACCAGAACAGTAGTCTAATGTTATAGAAGAGAGGACCAGAACAGTAGTCTAATGGTATAGAAGAGAGGACCAGAACAGTAGTCTAATGTTATAGAAGAGAGGACCAGAACAGTAGTCTAATGTTATAGAAGAGAGGACCAGAACAGTAGTCTAATGTTATAGAAGAGAGGACCAGAACAGTAGTCTAATGTTATAGAAGAGAGGACCAGAACAGTAGTCTAATGTTATAGAAGAGAGGACCAGAACAGTAGTCTAATGTTATAGAAGAGAGGACCAGAGAAGTAGTCTAATGTTATAGAAGAGAGGACCAGAACAGTAGTCTAATGTTATAGAAGAGAGGACCAGAACAGTAGTCTAATGTTATAGAAGAGAGGACCAGAACAGTAGTCTAATGTTATACAAGAGAGGACCAGAACAGTAGTCTAATGTTATAGAAGAGAGGACCAGAACAGTAGTCTAATGTTATAGAAGAGAGGACCAGAACAGTAGTCTAATGTTATAGAAGAGAGGACCAGAACAGTAGTCTAATGTTATAGAAGAGAGGACCAGAACAGTAGTCTAATGTTATAGAAGAGAGGACCAGAACAGTAGTCTAATGTTATAGAAGAGAGGACCAGAACAGTAGTCTAATGTTATAGAAGAGAGGACCAGAACAGTAGTCTAATGTTATAGAAGAGAAGACCAGAACAGTAGTCTAATGTTATAGAAGAGAGGACCAGAACAGTAGTCTGATGTTATAGAAGAGAGGACCAGAACAGTAGTCTAATGTTATAGAAGAGAAGACCAGAACAGTAGTCTAATGTTATAGAAGAGAGGACCAGAACAGTAGTCTGATGTTATAGAAGAGAGGACCAGAACAGTAGTCTAATGGTATAGAAGAGAGGACCAGAACAGTAGTCTAATGTTATAGAAGAGAGACCAGAACAGTAGTCTAATGTTATACAAGAGAGGACCCCCTCCCTCCCCAGTAGTCTAATGTTATACAAGAGAGGACCAGAACAGTAGTCTGATGTTATAGAAGAGAACACAGAACAGTATCTCTTATAGAAGAGAGGACCAAACAGTAGTCTCTTAAGAAGAAAGACCAGAACAGTGTCTAATGTTATAGAAGAGAGAAATGTTATAGAAGAGAAACCAGAACAGTAGTCTAATAATAGAAGAAGAGGACCATAATATTGAGTAGTCTGATGTTATAGAAGAGAAGACCAGAACAGTAGTCTAATTAAGAGAGGACCAGAACAGTATAATGTTAAGAAGAGGACCAGAACAGTAGAACAGTAGTCTAATGTTATAGAAGAGAGGACCAGAACAGTAGTCTATGTTATAGAAGAGAGGACCAGAACAGTAGTATGTTAGAAGAGAGGAACAGTAGTCTAATGTTATAGAAGAGAAGACCAGAACAGTAGTCTAATGTTATAGAAGAGAGGACCAGAACAGTAGTCTAATGTTATAGAAGAGAAGACCAGAACAGTAGTCTAATGGTAGTCTAATATTATAGAAGAGAGGACCAGAACAGTAGTCTAATGAAGAGAGGAAAACCAGATACAGTATAGAAGAGAGGCCACCAGAACAGTAGTCTAATGTTATAGAAGAGAAAGACCAGAACAGTAGAATGTTATAGAAGAGAGGACCAGAACAGTAGTCTAATGTTATAGAAGAGAGGACCAGAACAGTAGTCTAATGTTATAGAAGAGGACCAGAACAGTAGTCTAATGTTATAGAAGAGAAGAGGACCAGAACAGTAGTCTAATGTTAAGAAGAGAGGACCAGAACAGTAGTCTAATGTTATAGAAGAGAGGACCAGAACAGTAGTCTAATATTATATCCTCCTCCAAGAGGACCAGAACAGTAGTCTAATATTATAGAAGAGAGGACCAGAACAGTAGTCTAATATTATAGAAGAGGACCAGAACAGTTAATATTATAGAAGAGAGGACCAGAACAGTAGTCTAATGTTATAGAAGAGGACCAGAACAGTAGTAATGTTATAGAAGAGAGGACCAGAACAGTAGTCTAATGTTATAGAAGAGAGGACCAGAACAGTAGTCTAATGAAGAGAGACCAGAACAGTAGTCTAATGTTATAGAAGAGAGGACCAGAACAGTAGTCTGATGTTATAGAAGAGAGGACCAGAACAGTAGTCTAATATTATAGAAGAGAGGAACAGTAGTCTGATGTTAACCAGAACAGTAGTCTATATGTTATAGAAGAGAAGACCAGAACAGTAGTCTAATGTTATAGAAGAGAGGACCAGAACAGTAGTCTAATGTTATAGAAGAGGGACCAGAACAGTAGTCTAATGTTATAGAAGAGAGGACCAGAACAGTAGTCTTGTTATAGAAGAGAAGACCAGAACAGTAGTCTAATGTTATAGAAGAGAGGACCAGAACAGTAGTCTAATGTCTAGTCTGATGTTATAGAAGAGAACCAGAACAGTAGTCAGTTATACAGAACAGTAGTCTAATGTTATAGAAGAGAGGACCAGAACACCATGATTTGGTGGTAAAAAGGATGATAGCTGACAGCTAAAAATGTTGTTTTACACCAACCTGATAAAATACACGGCAGCACATCGTACAAAACCCTTCCCCAACACAGGAACACCCCCTCCCCAACACAGGAACACCCCCTCCCTCCCTCCCCAACACAGGAACACCCCCTCCCTCCCCAACACAGGAACACCCCCTCCCTCCCCAACACAGGAACAACCCCTCCCTCCCCAACACAACACAGGAACACCCCCTCCCTCCCCAACACAGGAACACCCCCCCCTCCCCTCCCCCCTCCCTCCCCAACACAGGAACACCCCCCTCCCTCCTCTCTACCGTTATTAGCTTCAATGACAACAACAAAAAGAAAAGAATGAACTTCACATTCAAGGTTAGAAAATAAATTATTCAACGCAAAAACCACAAATAATAATAATAATATGAATGAAGAAAATAATATTGAGTCAGCTGAGGTGACGACTGCTGCTGAAAGTCCCCCAGACATCAGTCAATTCAAAGGGTTTATTACATACATTGTACATTATTTTCCCAGCTAGCAGTGTTATGTGTGATGATTGTGAGGCGCTATACAAATTCGACAGTGACACAATGGGAACTTCGATTATGCCTGTGACCTGTGGCCTGTCAAGGGAACTGTAGTCTACTGTTCTGATGGGTTAAATGAACAACTGAAATCTGGACACTGATTGTAGGTCTATAACCTCTCGCATAGCCTTAATATTAACTCCTGCAGCATTTCTTGCAGTAAAACGATGGGCTTACGCCAAATGTAAGCTACATTTTGACTTGGGAAGAGGAGTGGAGAAATATGATTTCTTTCTTTCAGCATCTTGACGGTATGTGAAAACTCAGCATACAAATACATAGTTAGATAAACTACATGGCCACTACTCAACAAACCATTTCTGTACGTCTCTACTCCCCTCGCTTTAAGCACGGGGTATTGTCATGCTGAAACAAGACACGGCCTTCCCAAACTGTTGCCACAAAGTTGGAAGAACAGAATCGTCTAGAATATCATTGTATCCTGGGGGGCTAGCTCGAACCATGAAAACAGCCCCTGACCATTATTCCTCCTCCACCAAACTTTACAGTTGACACTATGCATTCGGGCAGATAGCATCTCCTGGCATCCGCCAGTCCCTGATTCGTCCATCGGACTACCAGATTCGTCATTCCAGAGAACGCGTTTCCACTGCTCCAGAGTCCAATGATGGTGAAGATTTACACCACTCCAGCCAACATTTGGCATTGCTCATGGTTATCTTAGGCTTGTGTGTGGCTGCTCAGCTATGGAAACCCATTTCATGAAACTCTCGACAAACAGTTATTGTGTTGACGTTGCTTCCAGAGGCAGTCGGTGGTGAGTGTTGCAACCCGAGGACAGATGATTTTTACGAGCTATGGTGATTCAGCCCTCTGCGTTCCTATCCTGTCAGCTTGTGTGGCCTACCACTTCACGGTTGAGCCGTTGTTGCTCCTAGACATTTCCACTTCACTATAACAGCACTTACAGTTGACCCGGGGCAGCTCTAGCAGGGCAGAAATTTGACGAACTGGCTTGTATGACGGTGCCACGTTGAAAGTGACTGAGCTCTTCAGTGCGGCCCATTCTACTGCCAATGTTTGTCTATGGAGATTGTATGGCTGTGTGTTCGATTTTATACAACTGTCAGCAATGGGTGTGGCTGAAATAGCCAAATCTAGTCATTTCAAGGGGTGTCCACATACCTTTGGCCATACAGTGGAACATCTGTAGAGATGCTGTCTTTATCAGCATCATAAAACCTGATAGCGTGGTTAGGGACCGTCTCTAAAGGTGAATGTGCTGTCTTTATCAGCATCATAAAACCTGATAGCGTGGTTAGGGACCGTCTCTAAAGGTGAATGTGCTGTCTTTATCAGCATCATAAAACCTGATAGCGTGGTTAGGGACCATCTCTAAAGGTGAAGGTGCTGTCTTTATCAGCATCATAAAACCTGATAGCGTGGTTAGGGACCGTCTCTAAAGGTAAACCATGCTGTCTTTATCAGCATCATAAAACCTACTAACACTAGAACCATTAGGGGACCGTCTCTAAAGGTGAATGTGCTGTCTTTATCAGCATCATAAAACCTGATAGCGTGGTTTGGGACCATCTCTAAAGGTAAATGTGCTGTCTTTATCAGCATCATAAAACCTGGTGTGGTTAGGGACCATCTCTAAAGGTGAATGTGCTGTCTTTATCAGCATCATAAAACCTGATAGCGTGGTTAGGGACCATCTCTAAAGATGAAGGTGCTGTCTTTATCAGCATCATAAAACCTGATAACGTGGTTAGGGACCGTCTCTAAAGGTGAAGGTGCTGTCTTTATCAGCATCATAAAACCTGATAACGTGGTTAGGGACCGTCTCTAAAGGTGAAGGTGCTGTCTTTATCAGCATCATAAAACCTGATAACGTGGTTAGGGACCGTCTCTAAAGGTGAAGGTGCTGTCTTTTTCAGCATCATAAAACTTGATAGCGTGGTTAGGGACCATCTCTAAAGATGAAGGTGCTGTCTTTATCAGCATCATTAAACCTCATACTATTTCAAACACATAAAATATGCATCTAAGCCAAACTGAAATCTTATCAGAAACATGTTTGGTCGTTTTCACATATTTCTATTTCCTTCCAACTGGTGAAACTGGACATTTTGCACAGAAAATCTTTCCCGTTTTTAAATAATTATTGCATTTTATCGCTGGTCCCTAAAGGTCTTTGCTCAGAGAAAGAATCCGAGATGACGGAGAAAACTTTACCGATCTCAACTGCATTGAAGCATTCATTCTATCGATCTATCGATCACATTATTCTGTTGAGCAAAAGTGTTGACTTAATTTTCTAGGTCCATTTATAAATGACAGAAGAGAATCTGCATCTAATTACAGACAAGTTTACTAACAAATAGCCTACCAACATGCTGGAAATTATAAGCAGAAACATATCTATATCAGGCAACAACTAAAAATATCCTGCACCTCCTGTTAAAAATAACCTTCTGCTGTCTCTGACTGTAGCCTACAGCACATGTTGTATAGTAGTGGGTTAGGGTTGGGTGCGGGTCTCAGATTTTCCCTTTATCACATAGAGTCTGGCGGTTGCGTATGCGTTATCAGCAATGGCGGGTGGGTGAGCCAACAGTTGACCTGCGCACCGCTAGCGCGTGGAGGAAAGGCATAACTTCCTAAACCAGAATCTGGCCCCGTGGTCAGTATGACGTGCAGGCCACAAGGCCCGTGAAACATTGACAGAGGTAGTTACCAATATATAAAACCCATTTTTGATAAGAGGTCAGATTGCACTGTGAGGACAGTGCGTTTGATTCATGTTTAATTATGCATTTTCTTAGCTTATGAAATGTTCAATCAATGTCCTATAATCCTGGGCAGTTATTCACTTTAAACCAATAGGGGTTAAAATCAGCCTGTGTAGCCTAGGATGGACACTTATTCCCTTTAAAAAATAAACAAAAACAACCAAATCAGATAACCACCTGATGGAATAGAACCGTCACTACTCACATTACAACCATCATACTCACAATAGAACCATCACTACTCACAATAGAACCATCACTACTCACTATTACAACCATCACTAACAATAGAACCACACTACTCACAATAGAACCATCACTACTCACAATAGAACCATCACTACTCACAATAGAACCATCAACTCACACTAGAACCATCACTACTCACACTAGAACCATCACTACACACTAGAACCATCACTACTCACACTAGAACCATCACTACTCACACTAGAACCATCACTACTCACACTAGAACCATCACTACTCACACTAGAACCATCACTACTCATAGAACCATCACTACTCACACTAGAACCATCACTACTCACACTAGAACCATCACTACTCACACTAGAACCATCACTACTCACACTAGAACCATCACTACTCACACTAGAACCATCACTACTCACACTAGAACCATCACTACTCACACTAGAACCATCACTACTCACAATAGAACCATCACTACTCACACTAGAACCATCACTACTCACACTAGAACCATCACTACTCACACTAGAACCATCACTACTCACACTAGAACCATCACTACTCACACTAGAACCATCACTACTCACACTAGAACCATCACTACTCACACTAGAACCATCACTACTCACGTTTCTCAGCTGGACAAAGTATAGAAAGTGAAAACAACACCAGACAACCCAGGAGGATATTTGCAGTTTGCTGTTTTCCTTGAACATTATATAGTTCCATGTCCTGGTTTTCAGATGGATGACAAATGAAGTCCGTGGAGAGGATGGATGGATGGAGGAGACGATGGTACCAGTGGTACTCACTGGGCATAATGCTGTGTCTGTGTTGCCCTGCCTGGACGTGTGGGAGTGACTGGATGTTGCAATGTCTGTGACTTCATCTTAGGATATTATTGCCTAAAGAGCCAACAGTGGCCTGCTAGCCTCCTACTGAAATACTTGCATCTGATTTGCTGCTTGAAGACGGTTACACTGGAAGTGTATGAAATGGCATCCTATTCCTTATGGGCCCTGGTTAAAAGTAGTGTACTATAGTAGGAATAGGGCTCTGGTCTATAGTAGTACCACTATATAGGGAATAGGGCTCTGGTCTATAGTAGTACCACTATATAGGAATAGGGCTCTGGTCTAAGTAGTAGCACTATATAGGGAATAGGGCTCTGGTCTATAGTAGTACCACTATATAGGGAATAGGGCTCTGGTCTATAGTAGTACCACTATATAGGAACAGGGCTCTGGTCTATAGTAGTACCACTATATAGGAATAGGGCTCTGGTCTATAGTAGTACCACTATATAGGGAATAGGGCTCTGGTCTATAGTAGTATCACCATATAGGGAATGGGGCTCTGGTCTATAGTAGTACACAATATAGGGAATAGGGCTCTGGTCTATAGTAGTCACTATATAGGGAATAGGGCTCTGGTCTATAGTAGTAGCACTATATAGGAATATGGCTCTAACTGCTCTATAGTAGTACACAATATAGGGAATAGGTCTCTGGTCTATAGTAGTACCACTATATAGGGAATAGGGCTCTGGTCTATAGTAGTACCACTATATAGGGAATAGGGCTCTGGTCTATAGTAGTACCACTATATAGGGAATAGGGCTCTGGTCTATAGTAGTACCACTATATAGGGAATAGGGCTCTGGTCTATAGTAGTACCACTATATAGGGAATTGATGGGTGGGTGGGTGGATGGATGGATGGATGGACGAATGGATGGATGGATCTAACCAGTCAGTTCTAACCAGTCAGATCTAACCAGTCAGGTCTAACCAGTCAGCACTAACCAGTCAGGTCTAACCAGTCAGATCTAACCAGTGTAATGTTCAGAAGTACTGACTCTACAACAACACGTGGATCACATTAACCCTAATCTCTGAAATCAAAAGCTCTGCATGCCATCATAAACACATTGTAATTTTATTAGTAAATCATATTGAGGTGTTTATAAAAAAAGGACTTATTTTCTGGACTCACTGAAGCATCAGTAGGACATAGTCCACATGTATATGACCACCACCATCCACTTTCTCCCATCCTCTCAAGGGGTTTGAAAATAGGTGCCCTATTCCCTATATAGCGCCTTACTTTTCACCAAAGCGTACTGTAAGGTATAGCGTGCCAAGTCAGACACAACCTAGGGGTTTCTCTGTCACTCTGGGTCTTTGTGGTCCCCAACCTGTCCCCTGTCTCTGTCCCGTTGTACATGTGATGACATAGACACTGGTACATAATGGGGGACACGTACCACTTCACACAGGAACCATATATCACTCCTCCACACACACACACACACACACACACACACACACACACACACACACACACACACACACACACACACACACACACACACACACACACACACACACACACACACACACACACACGCTTCACACACCTCTCCCACGCCCGTCCACCACCCACTATAGACCTGCTGTGTGTGGGAATAACAGACACACAGTGTCATAGTGTCATATGAAACAAACACGTTGTGTTGTGTGAGGCTGCCAAACACAAGACACCATGGTATAATGACAGGCTATAAGAGGGAGGGAGCCCCTAGGAACACCCAGCTGTTGGCTTGGAACAGTGTGGTCTCATTCTTCATGTCATTGCAGATTGAACTGAATGACTTACCTGGCTGAATTGAATGGATTTACCTGACTACCCAGTGCTTGACTTGGTCAGGAGCTCACAGGAACGGAGTACAGGGCCAGCACATCAAATGTTCTACTGAGTTCCCGGAACCTCTTATGAGGTCAAAAGTATTGTGGAGTTCCGGAACCTCTTATCAGGTCAAAAGTATTGTGGAGTTCCGGAACCTCTTATCAGGTCAAAAGTATTGTGGAGTTCCGGAACCTCTTATCAGGTCAAAAGTATTGTGGAGTTCCAGAACCTCTTATCAGGTCAAAAGTATTGTGGAGTTCCAGAACCTCTTATCAGGTCAAAAGTATTGTGAAGTTCCTGAACCTCTTATCAGGTCAAAAGTATTGTGGAGTTCCAGAACCTCTTACCAGGTCAAAAGTATTGTGGAGTTCGGAACCTCTTACCAGGTCAAAAGTATTGTGGAGTTCCAGAACCTCTTATCAGGTCAAAAGTATTGTGGAGTTCCAGAACCTCTTATCAGGTCAAAAGTATTGTGAAGTTCCTGAACCTCTTATCAGGTCAAAAGTATTGTGGAGTTCCAGAACCTCTTATCAGGTCAAAAGTATTGTGGAGTTCCGGAACCTCTTATCAGGTCAAAAGTATTGTGGAGTTCCGGAACCTCTTATCAGGTCAAAAGTATTGTGAAGTTCCCGAACCTCTTATCAGGTCAAAAGTATTGTGGAGTTCCAGAACCTCTTATCAGGTCAAAAGTATTGTGGAGTTCCAGAACCTCTTATCAGGTCAAAAGTATTGTGGAGTTCCGGAACCTCTTATCAGGTTAAAAGTATTGTGGAATTCCATATATAAACAGTACCACCATATACAAACAGTACCACAGCCTATTTCAGTCCAAGTCAACCTAAAATGAAATGTAAAAACTGTTGACACTTTAAAAGGAGAAATCGAAAATAGTTCATTGTCTCTCATGTAAGGCCTGTGTAACCAGGAGACTGAGGAGGTGTGATGTCATTGTGAATATGTAATGAAGCTTCATTTTTCCATCCAAGGACTGTGGCATGGTGAGACAGACAGGGCTGCAGTAACCACTACCACCAGCCAGCAGAGAGCAGCACAGTAGAGGTTTGAATAGAACAGCCTGTGGATACAGTAAACAACACTTTCATTTTCAACATAGTTTAAGTTTCAAGTTACATGAAGCAGAAAGCAGATATTCAGACTGGCCGTTTCCAGGATAGGATTTGATTATGCCTGCCCTTACAGGCCCAAGACAAGACCCAAGACGCGGGCCCAGGTTCCATACCCGGTCAGTCTCATACAGTAGGAAAATGACCCGGGCCCAGGTTCCATACCCAGTCAGTTTTATACAGTAGGAATACGACCCAGGCCCAGGTTCCATACCCAGTCAGTCTCATACAGTAGGAATACGACCCGGGCCCAGGTTCCATACCCAGTCAGTCTCATACAGTAGAAATACAACCCGGGCCCAGGTTCCATACCCAGTCAGTCTTATACAGTAGGAATACGACCCGGGCCCAGGTTCCATACCCAGTCAGTCTCATACAGTAGAAATACAACCCGGGCCCAGGTTCCATACCCAGTCAGTCTCATACAGTAGGAATACAACCCGGGCCCAGGTTCCATACCCAGTCAGTCTCATACAGTAGAAATACAACCCGGGCCCAGGTTCTATACCCAGTCAGTCTCATACAGTAGGAATACGACCCGGGCCCAGGTTCCATACCCAGTCAGTCTCATACAGTAGGAATACGACCCGGGCCCAGGTTCTATACCCAGTCAGTCTTGTACAGTAGGAATACGACCCGGGCCCAGGTTCCATACCCAGTCAGTCTCATACAGTAGGAATACGACCCGGGCCCAGGTTCTATACCCAGTCAGTCTCATACAGTAGGAATACGACCCGGGCCCAGGTTCTATACCAAGTCTGTCTCATACAGTAGGAATACGACCCTGTCCCAGGTTCTATACCCAGTCAGTCTTGTACAGTAGGAATACGACCCGGGCCCAGGTTCCATACCAAGTCAGTCTCGTACAGTAGGAATACGACCCGGGCCCAGGTTCTATACCCAGTCAGTCTCATACAGTAGGAATAGGACCCGGGCCCAGGTTCTATACCAAGTCTGTCTCATACAGTAGGAATAAGACCCGGGCCCAGGTTCCATACCAAGTCAGTCTCGTACAGTAGGAATACGACCCGGGCCCAGGTTCTATACCCAGTCAGTCTCATACAGTAGGAATAGGACCCGGGCCCAGGTTCTATACCCAGTCTATCTCATACAGTAGGAATACAACCCGGGCCCAGGTTCCATACCCAGTCAGTCTTATACAGTAGGAATACGACCCGGGCCCAGGTTCCATACCCAGTCAGTCTCATACAGTAGGAATACGACCCGGGCCCAGGTTCCATACCCAGTCAGTCTCATACAGTAGGAATACGACCCGGGCCCAGGTTCCATACCCAGTCAGTCTCATACAGTAGAAAACAACCCGGGCCCAGGTTCCATACCCAGTCAGTCTCATACAGTAGAAATACAACCCGGGCCCAGGTTCTATACCCAGTCAGTCTCATACAGTAGGAATACGACCCGGGCCCAGGTTCCATACCCAGTCAGTCTCATACAGTAGAAATACGACCCGGGCCCAGGTTCCAGACCCAGTCAGTCTCATACAGTAGGAATAGGACCCGGGCCCAGGTTCCATACCCAGTCAGTCTCATACAGTAGGAATACAACCCGGCCCAGGTTCCATACCCAGTCAGTCTTATACAGTAGGAATACGACCCGGCCCAGGTTCCATACCCAGTCAGTCTCATACAGTAGGAATACGACCCGGGCCCAGGTTCCATACCCAGTCAGTCTCATACAGTAGGAATACAACCCGGCCCAGGTTCCATACCCAGTCAGTCTCATACAGTAGAAAAACAACCCGGGCCCAGGTTCCATACCCAGTCAGTCTCATACAGTAGAAATACAACCCGGGCCCAGGTTCTATACCCAGTCAGTCTCATACAGTAGGAATACGACCAGGGCCCAGGTTCCATACCCAGTCAGTCTCATACAGTAGAAATACAACCCGGGCCCAGGTTCTATACCCAGTCAGTCTCATACAGTAGGAATACGACCCAGGCCCAGGTTCTATACCCAGTCTGTCTCATACAGTAGGAATACGACCCGGGTCCAGGTGCCAGTCAGTCTCATACAGTACGCAGCTCCAGTATAGAGGTACACAGTCCAGGGCAACACAGTGTCAACAGCAGCAAATGAGCCTCAGCAGTCTTAAGACTCCCTCCCAGAATACTTTGCACTAATCTACAGTAGCTGCTTACAGTGGCTGGAGGCTCACCCCGGGTTAGGGATAGAGTTAGAGTGGGGTCAGCCATGTATGAGTCCTGCTTGGGACAGGTTAGGGTTAGAGTTAGATGAGGTCAGCCATGTATGAGTGCTGCTTGGGACAGGTTAGGGTTAGAGTTAGATGAGGTCAGCCATGTATGAGTCCTGCTTGGGCCGGGTTAGATGAGGTCAGCCATGTATGAGTCCTGCTTGGGCCGGGTTAGGGTCAGCCATGTATGAGTCCTGCTTGGGCCGGTTTAGGGTTAGAGTTAGATGAGGTCAGCCATGTATGAGTCCTGCTTGGGCCGGGTTAGGGTTAGAGTTAGATGAGGTCAGCCATGTATGAGTCCTGCTTGGGCCGGGTTAGGGTTAGAGTTAGATGAGGTCAGCCATGTATGAGTCCTGCTTGGGCCGGGTTAGGGTTAGAGTTAGATGAGGTCAACCATGTATGAGTCCTGCTTGGGCCGGGTTAGGGTTAGAGTTAGACGAGGTCAGCCATGTATGAGTCCTGCTTGGGCCGGGTTAGGGTTAGAGTTAGAGTTAGGTCAGCCATGTATGAGTCCTATTTGGGCCGGGTTAGGGTTAGAGTTAGACGAGGTCAGCCATGTATGAGTCCTGCTTGGGTCGGGTTAGGGATAGAGTTAGATGAGGTCAGCCATGTATCAGTCCTGCTTGGGCCGGGTTAGGGTTAGATGAGGTCAGCCATGTATGAGTCCTGCTTGGGCCGGGTTAGGGTTAGAGTTAGATGAGGTCAGCCATGTATGAGTCCTGCTTGGGCCGGGTTAGGGTTAGAGTTAGACGAGGTCAGCCATGTATGAGTCCTGCTTGGGGGCCGGCTTAGGGTTAGACGAGGTCAGCCATGTATGAGTCCTGCTTGGGCCGGGTTAGGGTTAGATTTAGACGAGGTCAGCCATGTATGAGTCCTGCTTGGGCCGGGTTAGGGTTAGGGTTAGGGTTAGAGTTAGGTCAACCATGTATGAGTCCTGCTTGGGCCGGGTTAGAGTTAGAGTTAGACGAGGTCAGCCATGTATGAGTCAGGATCACTGCCTGGTCTGTTGTTGTCTGAGGACACTTATCTAGGTCAGCCATGTATGAGTCCTGTTTGGGACAGGATCACTGCCTGGCCTGGTGTTGTCTGAGGACACTTATCTAGGTCAGCCATGTATGAGTCCTGTTTGGGACAGGATCACTGCCTGGCCTGGTGTTGTCTGAGGACACTTATCTACTAAACTCTTATGAGGTGAGACAAGGAGATCCTATAAGTCTACTGTACATACAGTATATCCTCAGTGATAACTCTTATGGGGTGAGACAGGGTCCATCTGAGGACAAGGAGATTCTACATACAGTATAGAAATAATATTATGTCACTTAGAAGAGACTTACAGTAAGTCAATACATTACTGTAGAATGTGTCTGTGATCCCTGTGAAAACACTGTGAGGTGAATGTGTCAGAGTCCGACTGGTCTGGATGTGGGTATCATGGAGGAAGGGGAGGACCGTGGGGAGGACAGTGGTCTGAGATGGTGGGGAGGACCGGGGGGAGACAGTGGGGAGGACCGTGGGGAGACAGTATGGGAGGACTGTGGGGAGACAGTGGGGAGGACCGTGGGAGAGACAGTGGGGGAGGACCGTGGGGGAGACAGTGGGGGAGGACCGTGGGGGAGACAGTGGGGGAGGACTGTGGGTGAGACAGTGGGGGAGGACTGTGGGGGAGACAGTAGGGGAGGACCGTGGGGAGACAGTGGGGGGACTGGGGTGACCGTGGGGGAGGACCGTGGGGGAGACAGTGGGGGAGGACTGTGGGGGAGACAGTGGGGGAGGACTGTGGGTGAGACAGTGGGGGAGGACTGTGGGTGAGACAGTGGGGGAGGACCGTGGGGGAGACAGTGGGGGAGGACTGTGGGTGAGACAGTGGGGAGGACTGTGGACAGTGGGGGAGGGGGAGACAGTGGGGAGGACTGTGGGTGAGACAGTGGGGGGACAGTGGGGGAGGACTGTGGGGAGACAGTGGGGGAGGACTGTGGGGAGACAGTGGGGGAGGACCGTGGGGAGACAGTGGGGGAGGACTGTGGGTGAGACAGTGGGGGAGGACCGTGGGGAAGGACCGTGGGGGTGAGACAGTGGGGGAGGACCGTGGGGGAGACAGTAGGGGAGGACCGTGGGGGAGGACCGTGGGGGAGACAGTGGGGGAGAACCGTAGGTGAGACAGTAGGGGAGGACCGTGGGGGAGACAGTAGGGGAGGACCGTGGGGGAGGACCGTGGGGGGTTGATGAGGGAACAGCAATGATACCAACACTGTCTCTGGTCTCTGGGTTGCATCCCAAATAGAATCGTAGTCACTGTATGAATTAGTGCACTACTTTGACCAGAAATAGGGTCCAATTTGGGACATCACTTAGTTGTTCCTGTTCCTTCACTTCCCGGTCGCCCTCCACTGCAGACTAGGTCCAAACTACATCCTTTACCTGTCTGTTGCTGACCTGACCAAGAGTATGGTATAGGTTATATCCCAAATGGAACTCCACTGCCTATATAGTCCACTATTTTTGACCAGGGCCAATAAGGCACTATTGTACACTATATAGGGAGTATTTTGCCATTTGGGACATAATCATGGAGAACATTGGCTGGTTTTGGTAACAGATTGTTCAGACCACAGCCAGCCTGACAGGTCTTCGTGAACACAGAGGTAAAGAGATCCTTTATAGAGTCTGACAGGTGGTAGTTGTCTTTATAGAGTCTGACAGGTGATAGTTGTCTTTATAGAGCCTGACAGGTGGTAGTTGTCTTTATAGAGTCTGACAGGTGATAGTTGTCTTTATAGAGCCTGACAGGTGATAGTCTTTATAGAGTCTGACAGGTGATAGTTGTCTTTATAGAGCCTGACAGGTGATAGGCTTTATAGAGTCTGACAGGTGATAGTTGTCTTTATAGAGTCTGACAGGTGATAGTTGTCTTTATAGAGTCTGACAGGTGATAGTTGTCTTTATAGAGCCTGACAGGTGATAGTCTTTATAGAGTCTGACAGGTGATAGTTGTCTTTATAGAGTCTGACAGGTGATAGTCTTTATAGAGTCTGACAGGTGATAGTTGTCTTTATAGAGTCTGACAGGTGATAGTCTTTATAGAGCCTGACAGGTGATAGTTGTCTTTATAGAGTCTGACAGGTGATAGTTGTCTTTATAGAGTCTGACAGGTGATAGTTGTCTTTATAGAGTCTGACAGGTGATAGTTGTCTTTATAGAGTCTGACAGGTGATAGTTGTCTTTATAGAGTCTGACAGGTGATAGTTGTCTTTATAGAGTCTGACAGGTGATAGTTGTCTTTATAGAGTCTGACAGGTGATAGTTGTCTTTATAGAGTCTGACAGGTGATAGTTGTCTTTATAGAGTCTGACAGGTGATAGTTGTCTTTATAGAGTCTGACAGGTGATAGTTGTCTTTATAGAGTCTGACAGGTGATAGTTGTCTTTATAGAGTCTGACAGGTGATAGTTGTCTTTATAGAGTCTGACAGGTGATAGTTGTCTTTATAGAGTCTGACAGGTGATAGTTGTCTTTATAGAGTCTGACAGGTGATAGTTGTCTTTATAGAGTCTGACAGGTGATAGTTGTCTTTATAGAGCCTGACAGGTGATAGTTGTCTTTATAGAGTCTGACAGGTGATAGTTGTCTTTATAGAGTCTGACAGGTGATAGTTGTCTTTATAGAGTCTGACAGGTGATAGTTGTCTTTATAGAGCCTGACAGGTGATAGTAGTCTTTATAGAGCCTGACAGGTGATAGTTGTCTTTATAGAGTCTGACAGGTGATAGTTGTCTTTATAGAGCCTGACAGGTGATAGTTGTCTTTATAGAGTCTGACAGGTGATAGTTGTCTTTATAGAGTCTGACAGGTGATAGTTGTCTTTATAGAGTCTGACAGGTGATAGTAGTCTTTATAGAGTCTGACAGGTGATAGTTGTCTTTATAGAGTCTGACAGGTGATAGTTGTCTTTATAGAGTCTGACAGGTGATAGTTGTCTTTATAGAGTCTGACAGGTGATAGTTGTCTTTATAGAGTCTGACAGGTGATAGTTGTCTTTATAGAGTCTGACAGGTGATAGTTGTCTTTATAGAGTCTGACAGGTGATAGTTGTCTTTATAGAGTCTGACAGGTGATAGTTGTCTTTATAGAGTCTGACAGGCGATAGTTGTCTTTATAGAGTCTGACAGGCGATAGTTGTCTTTATAGAGTCTGACAGGCGATAGTTGTCTTTATAGAGTCTGACAGGTGATAGTTGTCTTTATAGAGTCTGACAGGTGATAGTTGACTTTATAGAGTCTGACAGGCGATAGTTGTCTTTATAGAGTCTGACAGGTGATAGTTGTCTTTATAGAGTCTGACTGACAGAGTGATAGTTGTCTTTATAGAGTCTGACAGGTGATAGTTGTCTTTATAGAGTCTGACAGGTGATAGTTGATAGTCTTTATAGAGCCTGACAGGTGATAGTTGTCTTTATAGAGTCTGACAGGTGATAGTTGTCTTTATAGAGCTGACAGGTGATAGTTGTCTTTATAGAGTCTGACAGGTGATAGTTGTCTTTATAGAGTCTGACAGGTGATAGTTGTCTTTATAGAGTCTGACAGGTGATAGTTGTCTTTATAGAGTCTGACAGGTGATAGTTGTCTTTATAGAGTCTGACAGGTGATAGTTGTCTTTATAGAGTCTGACAGGTGATAGTTGTCTTTATAGAGTCTGACAGGTGATAGTTGTCTTTATAGAGTCTGACAGGTGATAGTTGTCTTTATAGAGCCTGACAGGTGATAGTTGTCTTTATAGAGCCTGACAGGTGATAGTTGTCTTTATAGAGTCTGACAGGTGATAGTTGTCTTTATAGAGTCTGACAGGTGATAGTTGTCTTTATAGAGTCTGACAGGTGATAGTTGTCTTTATAGAGTCTGACAGGTGATAGTTGTCTTTATAGAGTCTGACAGGTGATAGTTGTCTTTATAGAGTCTGACAGGTGATAGTTGTCTTTATAGAGTCTGACAGGTGATAGTTGTCTTTATAGAGTCTGACAGGTGATAGTTGTCTTTATAGAGTCTGACAGGTGATAGTTGTCTTTATAGAGTCTGACAGGTGATAGTTGTCTTTATAGAGTCTGACAGGTGATAGTTGTCTTTATAGAGTCTGACAGGTGATAGTTGTCTTTATAGAGTCTGACAGGTGATAGTTGTCTTTATAGAGTCTGACAGGTGATAGTTGTCTTTATAGAGTCTGACAGGTGATAGTTGTCTTTATAGAGTCTGACAGGTGATAGTTGTATAGAGTCTGACAGGTGATAGTTGTCTTTATAGAGTCTGACAGGTGATAGTTGACTTTATAGAGTCTGACAGGTGATAGTTGTCTTTATAGAGCCTGACAGGTGATAGTTGTGTTTATAGAGCCTGACAGGTGATAGTTGTCTTTATAGAGTCTGACAGGTGATAGTTGTCTTTATAGAGTCTGACAGGTGATAGTCTTTATAGAGTCTGACAGGTGATAGTTGTCTTTATAGAGTCTGACAGGTGATAGTTGTCTGTATAGAGCCTGACAGGTGATAGTTGTCTTTATAGAGTCTGACAGGTGATAGTTGTCTTTATAGAGTCTGACAGGTGATAGTTGTCTTTATAGAGTCTGACAGGTGATAGTCTTTATAGAGCCTGACAGGTGATAGTTGACTTTATAGAGCCTGACAGGTGATAGTTGTCTTTATAGAGCCTGACAGGTGATAGTTGTCTTTATAGAGCCTGACAGGTGATAGTTGTCTTTATAGAGCCTGACAGGTGATAGTTGTCTTTATAGAGTCTGACAGGTGATAGTTGTCTTTATAGAGCCTGACAGGTGATAGTTGTCTTTATAGAGTCTGACAGGTGATAGTTGTCTTTATAGAGTCTGACAGGTGATAGTTGTCTTTATAGAGTCTGACAGGTGATAGTTGTCTTTATAGAGCCTGACAGGTGATAGTTGTCTTTATAGAGTCTGACAGGTGTGATAGTTGTCTTTATAGAGTCTGACAGGTGATAGTTGTCTTTATAGAGTCTGACAGGTGATAGTTGTCTTTATAGAGTCTGACAGGTGATAGTCTTTATAGAGCCTGACAGGTGATAGTTGTCTTTATAGAGTCTGACAGGTGATAGTTGTCTTTATAGAGCCTGACAGGTGATAGTTGTCTTTATAGAGTCTGACAGGTGATAGTTGTCTTTATAGAGCCTGACAGGTGATAGTTGTCTTTATAGAGCCTGACAGGTGATAGTTGTCTTTATAGAGCCTGACAGGTGATAGTTGTCTTTATAGAGCCTGACAGGTGATAGTTGTCTTTATAGAGTCTGACAGGTGATAGTTGTCTTTATAGAGTCTGACAGGTGATAGTTGTCTTTATAGAGTCTGACAGGTGATAGTTGTCTTTATAGAGTCTGACAGGTGATAGTTGTCTTTATAGAGTCTGACAGGTGATAGTTGTCTTTATAGAGTCTGACAGGTGATAGTTGTCTTTATAGAGTCTGACAGGTGATAGTTGTCTTTATAGAGTCTGACAGGTGATAGTTGTCTTTATAGAGTCTGACAGGTGATAGTTGTCTTTATAGAGTCTGACAGGTGATAGTTGTCTTTATAGAGTCTGACAGGTGATAGTTGTCTTTATAGAGTCTGACAGGTGATAGTTGTCTTTATAGAGTCTGACAGGTGATAGTTGTCTTTATAGAGCCTGACAGGTGATAGTTGTCTTTATAGAGCCTGACAGGTGATAGTTGTCTTTATAGAGCCTGACAGGTGATAGTTGTCTTTATAGAGTCTGACAGGTGATAGTTGTCTTTATAGAGCCTGACAGGTGATAGTTGTCTTTATAGAGTCTGACAGGTGATAGTTGTCTTTATAGAGTCTGACAGGTGATAGTTGTCTTTATAGAGCCTGACAGGTGATAGTTGACTTTATAGAGCCTGACAGGTGATAGTTGTCTTTATAGAGTCTGACAGGTGATAGTTGTCTTTATAGAGCCTGACAGGTGATAGTTGTCTTTATAGAGTCCTGACAGGTGATAGTTGTCTTTATAGAGTCTGACAGGTGATAGTTGTCTTTATAGAGTCTGACAGGTGATAGTTGTCTTTATAGAGTCTGACAGGTGATAGTTGTCTTTATAGAGTCTGACAGGTGATAGTTGTCTTTATAGAGCCTGACAGGTGATAGTTGTCTTTATAGAGTCTGACAGGTGATAGTTGTCTTTATAGAGCCTGACAGGTGATAGTTGTCTTTATAGAGCCTGACAGGTGATAGTTGTCTTTATAGAGTCTGACAGGTGATAGTATAGAGCCTGACAGGTGATAGTTGTCTTTATAGAGCCTGACAGGTGATAGTTGTCTTTATAGAGTCTGACAGGTGATAGTTGTCTTTATAGAGTCTGACAGGTGATAGTTGTCTTTATAGAGTCTGACAGGTGATAGTTGTCTTTATAGAGTCTGACAGGTGATAGTTGTCTTTATAGAGTCTGACAGGTGATAGTGTCTTTATAGAGCCTGACAGGTGATAGTTGTCTTTATAGAGTCTGACAGGTGATAGTTGTCTTTATAGAGTCTGACAGGTGATAGTTGTCTTTATAGAGCCTGACAGGTGATAGTTGTCTTTATAGAGCCTGACAGGTGATAGTTGTCTTTATAGAGTCTGACAGGTGATAGTTGTCTTTATAGAGTCTGACAGGTGATAGTTGTCTTTATAGAGTCTGACAGGTGATAGTTGTCTTTATAGAGTCTGACAGGTGATAGTTGTCTTTATAGAGTCTGACAGGTGATAGTTGTCTTTATAGAGTCTGACAGGTGATAGTTGTCTTTATAGAGTCTGACAGGTGATAGTTGTCTTTATAGAGTCTGACAGGTGATAGTTGTCTTTATAGAGTCTGACAGGTGATAGTTGTCTTTATAGAGTCTGACAGGTGATAG